>NC_092816.1:46811751-47046751 GCF_023375885.2 Dermacentor andersoni
ATAAATCGCGAGATACATTCTTTGAAATAAGCACGAACTGGCCTAGCGTCAGGATCGCAATGGTACCCTGCCATACGGGCCCGCCATATACAGTGCAGAGCATTCAACATAACAAAGTCATAGGGAACCCCGTCGTCATCTTTAATGGCCAGATACCTGATACCTTGGGGGTCCACCGGTAGCTCTTTCTTCAGGGTTCGCTTTAAGACGTCCCAGAAGAAAACTGCCGCCCAGCAATGTAGGAAAACGTGATCTATATTTTCGGGCTTCTTGCATATCAAGCAGTGCGACCCCCAAGGTACGAGACAGCCCCTTTCCTCCAGAAACGTCTTCACGGAGAGCGTTCCGGTGTGTAGCTTAAAGAAGAAGGTCTTTACCCCTGGTGGCACCTGCATATGTTTTACTCTTTTAAGTACGTCCTGTCCTGGCCCTCCACTGTATATGGATCTGTATAAAGGCACTGGGAACACTATGTCGCATACATCTCTATACAATATTTTCCTTTTCACTTCACAAAGATAATCATTTGTAAAACGAACAGAAAGGAAGTGTACACTGTCGACAACTTCCTTGAAATAACCACGCAGCGTTCCCGTCATGCTTGCCGTGCTAACAACATGTGCCGGCAAAGCGTTACTCAACCTTAGCTGACATACGGTGCGCAGAAAAGGGTCGCGCACATCGCGAAAAAACAAAAATCGGTTCACAACTTGACGAACAAAAAGATGCGCCAGCCCCACACCCCCATCCTTCACTCTTCTGAACAAATTTGTTCGGCTGCACCGTTCCCATGTTGATCCCCAGATGAAAACCGCGAACACTCTGTGCAGCCTTTGCACATTTACTCTAGAACAATACAGTGTTCGCAGGACGTAATATAACTTAGTAATAAAAAACGCGTTACAAACTGTCGCTCTTGCAAAAATGGACAGGTTATTACCTTTCCATTTATCTACTTTTTCTTTCAGTTCTTTGGTTTGGTTCCTCCAGTATTCGTCGCTGCTATTGTACCTGTCTAGGGGAACACCCAGATACCTTGTCGGAGTTCTCACCCAGTTCATGTTCGCGAAATAGTCGGGTGCAGAAACCCAGTCCCCGTGCCACAGCCCTAGAGATTTGCCCCAGTTTACTCTGCTACCCGTTACGGCACAGAAATGCTTTACTACAGAGATTGTTTCCGTTACGCTCGGTTGGTCAGTGCAACACACTGCAATGTCATCTGCATATGCAAGCAACTTCACTTCTGTCGCTGCCAATCTGAAACCCCGTATTCCGTCATTTTCATTAATTGCTACACACATTGCTTCTACGTAGATAGCAAATAACAGCGGGCTGAGGGGGCAGCCTTGGCGCACTGAACGCATGACGTTGATGGGGGCCCCCAGAGACTTATTAACAATTAATCTTGTTGTGCAATTCTGGTACGCCAAGGCCACGCCCTCAGTGATGATGGAACCGACATTAACATGATCTAAGATGGCAAACAAAATAACGTGAGCAACACAATCGAACGCTTTCTCTAGGTCGAGCTGAAGAACTGCAACACCGCCACCGGTGACGTCACAGCACTCGAGCACACATCGCATCTTATGGATGTTTGAAAAGATAGATCGCCCTTTGATGCCACAAGTTTGATGGTCTGCGACTATTTCCTTGATGACTCCTTGAAGTCTGCTAGCTAAAACCTTCATAAATATTTTATAATCAACGTTTGTTAGTGAAATTGGTCTGTAGGATGACACTAATCTGAGTTTGTCTATTTGATCGCTCTTCGGTATTAGAATGGTGTGCGTTTTTCCGAAGGAAGGTGGTAACGATTTCTTCTCGTATGCATCATTAAATACGTGTGCTAGCAAAGGCGCCAGCTCTCTTTTAAAAGCTTTATATAGACCTGCGCTGAGTCCATCAGGTCCTGGTGATTTACCCATGTTCAAATCGTCGATTGCCTTTTCGACTTCTCTCTCCATTATTTTTTCTTCTAATCGCTTTTTCACATCATCACTCAAACGTGGCATGCGATGCAGAAAACCTGCTTTAAAACCGTCAACATTCGCTTCCTGAAATGCAAAAAGCGACTGGTAGTGCTCAAAGAAGGCTTGACGAATGCTATCACTGTCGTCAACGACATTCCCATTCACTAAAATCTGGTCGACATGGTTTCTTCGTCCATACGCCTTCTCTAAACCGAGCGCCCTTTTCGTGGGCGTCTCCCCTGCCGCTAGTGCATCTGCACGTGCTCGCACGATGGCACCTTGATAGCGTTCCTTGTCAAACAGTTCTAGTTTTTCTTTGACGTTTCGCACATCGTCTTTGTACGCACCAGGCTCTTTGCACTCAAGCGTTAGCAGCTGCCCAAGCAGTGTTCTTAAACCCTTTTCTTTCATTTCCTTCTCGAATTTTTTACAACTGGATCTTTCTATCGCTTTCATTTTAATCTTTTGTTTAAAACTTTCCCACTTGTCGACGATTGTTCCCGCAACATCACATTGAACTTCATTAACCGCATCCCGTACTACCTGTAAAAAGGGCTGGTCATTTAGTAACAAGGAATTCATTTTCCACACATCCCAGTTAAATACATGTCTCCTTTTCATTATACCTACGTTACATTTCACCAGGCAGTGATCTGAAAACGACACTGGTACTACACAATAACTGTGGCATCTTGGAATTGTATCCAATGAAATGTAAATTCGGTCCAAACGCGCATGGCTGCTGCCCTGGAAACGGGTGAAAGTCACTTGACGCCCCCCTTCCAGACATTCAAAAACATCATCGAGTTCATTTTCATTAACTAAATTTGATAACACTTCACTGCTTCGGTCACGCACACCTGTATTATTGACTCTGTCTCCAGCACTTAACACACAATTAAAGTCACCTAACAGCATCACGCGCATATTACAACATACATATTGTGAAAGGTTCGAAAAAAAACGGACGCGCTCATCTACTGAATTCGGCGCATATACGCATATAACGCGGAACTCAGCATCACACATAACAATATCACAGAGAACAATCCTTCCTGACTGACACGAAAAAATATTTTGAATCTGCAGTCCAGGCAGCTTTTTCACAAGAAGAACGCACCCTCCAGCCGTGCCTAACGCATGGCTAACTACCACAAAAAACCTAGTCGTGAAACGTCGCACCATGCTCCCGGTCCCCTCCTCTCCTTCAACCTTAGTTTCCTGGACGGCTAGTACGTCTATGTCGTGGTCAGTGACCAACCGTAGGACCTGACTTTGCCTACGACTAGCCGCCAGCCCTCTCACGTTTAATGTGGCAATCCTAAGGGACGGTATTTGAGCCATCTTGATCTAAAAGAAAAGTAGGCCCGGAGCATGGTGCTTACCGCTCACGACTAGCCATCGGCTAGCCGCCTCCGGGACCTCCCGGCTTGTTGGTATCCTTAGGCGTGGGCGCTTTGTCGACAGGCTTCTTTTCAGGCGGTACGTTGGGCTTTGGCTTGAATCCCATCCGCCTCCCATGAGGCGTCTTCGTCGGCGGTCCGTCGCTGGTGCTGGTTGCCCGATCCTCGCGGTCCTTCGTCTGGTCGTGGGAGCGCTTGACGGAAGCAGCAAGAGCCCCAGTACGGTCGTCGTCAGTGACGCCCTCGTCCTGCTGCATTGCGGTCGCGTCGTCAGGTGCGTCTTCACTGACGCCTCCCGTCACCTGCACCTCAGTCGTAGCGACCTGTTCCGCCCTACTCGGTTTCTGGGTAGCCTCAGCCGCCTTTACGTCTACCTCCAAAGTCGTCGTCCCTGTAGTTGTCGCTGTCGACACCATGTCACCGGTTCCTTTAGCCGCGTCCTCCGCCTCGGCCACGTCCATCACGTGCTCTGCCGCCACGTCAATAGCTGGTGGGCCTGTCACAGCGGCATAAGACTTGACGCAATCAGCGTCGACGTGGCCGAAACGTCTGCACCGGGAACAGCGGGGGACTCTGCACTCTCGGCGGACGTGTCCCGTGCCGTGACAGCGTAGGCACTGCATCGGTCGACCAGGAACGACGACCAAGGCCAACTCACCGCCGACGCGGATCTGATGAGGAAGGTCCTCCACCTTCACGCTGCCCTTCAGTTTGAGGAGGACGGTTCTGGTCGTTGAGGTCTTGGTGCCCATGCCTTCCACGCGCCACCGCTCACGGCTCACCTCCTCCACCTTGCCGAAAGCCGCGAACGCCGTCCGGACGTCCTCGTCGGCAACGCCGTACAGCAACCAGTGAAGCCTAATCTTCACCTGCTGGTCCTGCGGGTCAACGATGACGCACCGTCGTCCCTTAACTTGTAGTTCCTTGAGGTCCAGCATCCTTCTTGTGGCAGTCGCATCGCTGAGGGTCACTGCCCAGACGTGGTTGATCTGGTACGCCCCTATGCATACCACGTCAGGCAATAGTCCCGTCGGCAGTAGGGCGTCTCTAAAATCTTCGACCTTGTAAGGTCTGGCGCGAATATCACCGTGCAAAAAGACGGTGTTAATCACCACTTGTCCTTTAGGCAGTTGGGGCAAGATAAATGCATACTCCTTATCGTCACTTTGCCTGTTTCCGCGGCCAAAAGTGGCCGCTGTCGCCGCTCCACTGGAGCCCATGACTCTGCTGACCGCTCAGCTCGGCTGCCGGAAGCAGAATCTCTACCGACTGAGCTAGCCGGGCTTTTTTTTTTTTCTTTATTACCGGTTTGGCACTTCCAAACACAGAACTCTTAAATACAATTTTACAAGTACAATAAAAGACGCGTGAGCCTTTTCATGGCTGGAGTGTGAAGCTAAAATGGCTTCAGAGAAGCCAGCTTATCGAGCACAGGTATCCAATCCGGTGGGTTCCTCTGGATTTTGAGAACATCTCGTATGTACACACAGTTCTCACTGAAGTTTTGCATGGCCGATCTTGCGTTGACATCCGCATTTCTGACCGCCATCCTCGTTTTCCACACACTATGCAAACACAGTAACATGAACATGTCGCATGGCATTTCATCTGGATCTTCACATGGCAAGAATCGGATACCAAAGGGTGTTACTGGCAAATCTTTCTGAAGTGTCCGTTTAAGGATGTCCCACAAGAAAAAAGCATCGTGACAGTCCAAAAAGATGTGTTCTATCGTTTCCTCCTTTCGACCTATCAGGCAGTGTAATCCCCATGGGACAAAGATACCTTTGCTTTGAAGCCACGGTTTTACAGCGAGCGTGCCCCTGTGCAGTTGGAAAAAGAATGATTTAGATGACGCTCTTACTGGCATTTTTCGAACTCGTTTTAATACGTCTCGTTCTGGTCCTAGTTGATAGATGGAGCGGTACAACGGTATTGGTAAAAACACATCAATTAGATCTTTGTACAATCGTTTACGTGCCACTGCGCTCAAATATTCTAAGGAAAACCGTGGCTTCAGTACTTGATATGCAGACACTATTTCGCGCCAAAAACTGCTCAGTGTTCCACGCGTATCTGCATTTGATGAGACAATATAATCCGGGATATGATTACACAACCTCATGTGTATAACAGTACGCAAGAAAACATCTCTTTGGTCTCTCAGAAAGAAAAACCTTGAAACTATTTGTTTCAAAAATAATGACACAGACCAAGCCCTCCGTGTCGCACCGAAAGGAACAAGTTTAACCGACTGGTGCGTTCCCAGGTAGAATTCCATATATAGGTGGCAAACACTCTGTGTAATTTTTGGACACAAGTTCTGCTCATACTGAACACTTGAAGTACGTAAAACACTTTTGCAACAAAAAACACATTACAGACTGTAGCGCGGGAAAACATAGAAAAGTTATGCCCTCCCCATTTTTCAGACTGATCCTTGAGCCTTTCTGTCTCTCCTGCCCAGTATTCAGCAGTATTTCCATAATGTTGGAGAGGAACCCCCAAGTATCTAGCAGGAATACTTGTCCATCTCATGTTTGCATACGCCTCCGGCTCTTGCCCCCAATTTCCATGCCAAATGCCCAGAGATTTATCCCAGCTAATGGCACTTCCGGTAGCACTACAGAATGATGTAGCTTCCTTAACAGCTTCTTTAATACTGTCTTTGTCTTTGCAGAATATAGCTATATCATCGGCATATGCCAGTATTTTTACTTCAGTAGCATAAAAGGAGTAACCATGCACCATTTTATTTATGCGAATTTTTAAACATAAGGGTTCCAAATAAAGTGCAAAAAGAAGAGACGAGCACGCACACCCTTGTTTTATACCTGACAGTACTGGAATGTTTTCACTTACGGTGTTGTTAATTATAAGGTTTACTGCACACTCTTCATACACCATCTTGATGCCCTCCTTGATAACGCTACCTACATTACAATGTTCTAGTAATAACTGTAGTATGTCATGATTAACTCTATCAAATGCTTTCTGAAGATCCAGTTGTATCATAGCTATGTTATCTTGAGTCATGTCACAGCATTCTAGGATAGTTCTAGCGGTGTGTATATTTGTGTAGATTGTCCTTCCTTTGATGCCACATGTCTGGTGAGGTAATACGAGGTGTGTGATAACGCTCTGCAATCTCTTGGCTAGCACCTTTGTAAATATTTTATAGTCTACATTCGTGAGACTTATAGGTCGATAGGCCTCAACATCCAACAATTTCCTGGGATCATCCGATTTTGGAATGAGTACTACATGACATTTTCTAAAAGATAAAGGTGCTCTTTTTTGTTCATAGCACTCATTTATCACGCGATGTAACGCTTGTGCCAGTTCTTCCTTGAAGCATTTGTAAATGGCAGCCCCTAGTCCATCAGGCCCAGGTGCTTTGCCAGTGCTTAGTTCATCAATGGCCTGTTTTACTTCATTCAGACTAATTGGCCGTTCAAGCGTTTGTCTTACTTCATCGCCTAGCCTTGGCATGAGCGACGAAAATTCGTTTCGAAAGGCTTCTGTGTCCTTTATTTTTGGGCTTAGCAGTTTTCGATAGCATTCAACAAACGCTTTCTCTATCAGTTCCTTGTCGCGCGTCACATCGTTTTTATATCTTATTTCTTTTATCTCTTTTTTTACTGCTTGCCTTTTTTCTTCCCCGAGTGCCCGCTTAGTAGGCGTTTCCCCTAGCCATAGTCTTTCAGCCCGTGCTCTGACGATCGCTCCACGATATTTCTTTTCATCTATCACTTCGAGCTTACTTTTAAGGTCACGTAGTTCCTTGCTAAAGTGTCCAGGGTTAGCACTCTCAACCGCAATCATATAATCTAACGTGCTCCTAAGTTCTTTCTCTTGTTGTTTTTCAATGCTGCGCCGCACGCAAGCTCGTTCAATCGCCGCAATCTTTACTTCATTTTTAAATTGCTCCCAAAGCGCTGTGAAATTGGAAGATTCAACCGAACATATTTCCTCTATCCTTTCCTTTACTTTTTTAACAAAAATTTCATCATCCAACAGTGTATCATTTAATTTCCACAAGTTCCAACTAAACTTTGACACTTTTGTCTTGGTTCCTAGTGTCGCTATCACCAAGCAGTGATCGCTAAATGTGACGTTCTTTACTTTGTATGTAGTAATGTGTGGTATCGCAGCTGCCGGAACATATATGCGATCTAGTCTAGCATGACTTACACCTTGGTAGTGCGTATACTGTACGTGCTCGTCACCGTCAAAAATACAACCAACGTCGTCCAGTTCAAGCTCGTTTACAAGCGCGTTTAATAGTGTCGCACTTCTATCGCGGTAAGTCAATCTGTTGATTCTGTCTTGCGGCCTGCACACACAATTAAAGTCTCCAAATAAAATTATGTTCCTTTCGTACGTCATGCATGTTCTCAGGTTATCTATGTGTTCTACACGTTCGTTAATGTTATTCGGAGCATACACACATATTGCACGCCAAAGGAGGCCACAAATGCCAAAGTCGATGAATAGTAGCCTGCCATCATCACTGGACTTTACAGATTGCGCTACAATATCGGTGCATTTTCGAACGAGTATCATGCAACCCGCTGAAGTGCCTCTAGCATGAGACACACATACATTATACCTATCCCTGAAAGGTTCGACCATTCTGTGCGTTTGCTCTTCGCTTTCTACTTTGTTTTCCTGCACTGCCATTATGTCAATGTCATTTTCCAACAAGAGACGGCTTAACTGGCACTGCCTCCTGCGGGATGCCAAACCCCTCACATTCAACGTAGCTACACAAAGGGGAAATGTCAGATTAACAGCCATTTTTTGGATTAGCAAACAGACGGAACGGTACTCACATCTGGACAGGCAGTGATAGCAAAAACCAGCACAGGTCACATTCTACTTGTCCGCTATGTAACGTCTTATACTGAGGACAGGCTGGCTGAACACACTTCGCGCCCCTAAGTCGGGGTCAATGTTGAAGCCGACCGCCTATCAGGCGGTATCTTCGGCTTCGGTTTGAGGCCCATTCGTCTCGTTATAGCGGTCTTCGGCGACGGCTCGCCGCTGCTCGATGGTTCGGGTGAGGCTTGAGATCCGTCAGTGGCCTCACGAGGCCTCTTTGCAGCTGCTTTAGCGGCTGCTGTCATTTCAACATCCTCAATGCCTTCGGTCTCGTCTTTCGCGGTAGTCACTGATGCGCTTACTAAAATCGCGTCCTTTCTCTCATTGACGTTTTGGTCGTTAGTCGGTTTCCCAACCAGCACGCTCTTTGCCTCGCCAGATTGGCTGTCGCCGGGCCCAGTGGAGTTTTCCTGAAGTGGAGACGCGTCAGAGGGTGTGCTGTCTGCCGCCGGTTCTTCGGTCGTTGCTCGGGATGCTGCATCGGCATCAGCATGGTCCATTATGTGTTCAGCCATCTCGTCGCCTTTAACTGGACTTGTTACCGCTGCATAGGATCGCACGCAGTCTTGTTCTTCGTGGCCGAATCGTCGGCAGAGTGCACAGCGTGGTATGCGACACTCGCGCCTGATATGTCCAGTTCCATTGCACCGGAGGCATAACGGGGGCCTTCCTGGTACATGCACGAGCGCTAAGTTTTCCGCGACGCGCACCTGATGAGGCAAGTCTTCAACTGTAATTCCAGGCTTTGGCAAGAGTGTCACCAAACGGGTGGTGGACCCTTTATCATTACATCCCTGTACCCGCCACTTTTCGCGGGCGATATCTGTAACCTTTCCGTAAGGGGCTAACGCTGCTCGAACCTCGTCGTCGTGAACGAAATGCAACAGCCAATAAAGCTTCAGTCTGATGCCTTGGTTGCAGGGATCATAAACGACACAGGGCTGGTCTTTCACGTTGAATGTTTCTGCCGCAAGCATCTTTTTCTTCGAAGCTTCATCACGGAAGGTCACCGCCCACACATGGTTCATTTGGAAGGCGCCAAGGGCCACCACTTCCGGCAGCAGTGCAAGACGCGCGAGCACATCTCGAAACTGCTCGACCCGATACGGCCTGGTTTTAACATCCGCGTGCAAAAATACTGTATACAAAACTGATGTACCTGAAGGCAGATGAGGCAAAACAACTTGATAATCCGGGTAAGGCTTATCCGTACACCTGGTGCCACGGCCGAGGGCCGCTGTATCCGCCCCTACGGAGCAAGGCATTCCGCGTCCGTTCACTGCGGTGGCCGGAAATGGAATCTCGACTGAGCTAGCCGGGCGGACAGACATAGTCCTTGGGATGCACTACTGGTGTGTACTAGGTGAGAAATATTCGTTAGAAGATAGGAGGAGAAAGGGGAATAAATGAGAGTAAGCGTGGGTTCGCAACGAGTGATCCATGGCAAGGAAAGAAAAAAACAGCGCCCAACGTGGGGCTCGAACCCACGACCCTGAGATTAAGAGTCTCATGCTCTACCGACTGAGACTGAGCTAGCTGGGCGGACAGACATCGGCCTTGGGATGCACTACTGCTGTGTACTAGGTGAGAAATATTCGTTAGAAGATAGGAGGAGAAAGGGGAATAAATGAGAGTAAGCGTGGGTTCGCAACGAGTGATCCATGGCAAGGAAAGAAAAAAACAGCGCCCAACGTGGGGCTCGAACCCACGACCCTGAGATTAAGAGTCTCATGCTCTACCGACTGAGCTAGCCGGGCTTTTCTTTTTTTTTTCTTTATTGCCTTTTCACAAACGCAAACAAGAAGATCAAATACACGACATGCACACATTCTAAAAACACCAGCCACAGCTCGGCCAGTGTAAGGTGCTTAAAAGGGCTTCACAGAAGCCAATTGGTCTAGTACAGGAAGCCATTCCGGGGGTTCACATAGTGCTCTGAACAAGTCGCGTGTGTATATAATGCTCTCAACAAACCTGTGGCATTAAAGGTAGAACAATTTTTACAAACATACACATAGCAAGAAGTATTCTGGAATGTTGTGACGCAATGCATGACCGCGTAGCTATGATTCAGCTAGATTTACATAAAGCGTTCGACAAAGTTGTACATGAAGTTCTGTTTTTATTGCTGGAGCACGTAAATGTTGGATCTGTAATTACTGAAGGTGTTAAAATGGTGTATCATGATTGCACAGCCAAATTAGTGATCAACAAAGAATTAAGTATGTCAATTCCTGTGCGGTCGAGTGTGAAACAAGGATGTGCGTTGTCCCCTATACTGAGCTAGCCGGGCGGACAGACATCGGCCTTGGGATGCACTACTGGTGTGTACAAGGTGAGAAATATTCGTTAGAAGATAGGAGGAGAAAGGGGAATAAATGAGAGTAAGCGTGGGTGCGCAACGAGTGATCCATGGCAAGGAATGAAAAAAACAGCGCCCAACGTGGGGCTCGAACCCACGACCCTGAGATTTAGAGTCTAATGCTCTACCGACTGAGCTAGCCGGGCGGACAGACATAGGCCTTGGGATGCACTACTGGTGTGTACTAGGTGAGAAATATTCGTTAGAAGATAGGAGGAGAAAGGGGAATAAATGAGAGTAAGCGTGGGTGGGCAACGAGTGATCCATGGCAAGGAAAGAAAAAAACAGCGCCCAACGTGGGGCTCGAACCCACGACCCTGAGATTAAGAGTATCATGCTCTACCGACTGAGCTAGCCGGGCGGACAGACATAGGCCTTGGGATGCACTACTGGTGTGTACTAGGTGAGAAATATTCGTTAGAAGATAGGAGGAGAAAGGGGAATAAATGAGAGTAAGCGTGGGTGCGCAACGAGTGATCCATGGCAAGGAAAGAAAAAAACAGCGCCCAACGTGGGGCTCGAACCCACGACCCTGAGATTAAAAGTCTAATGCTCTACCGACTGAGCTAGCCGGGCGGACAGACATAGGCCTTGGGATGCACTACTGGTGTGTACTAGGTGAGAAATATTCGTTAGGAGATAGGAGAAGAAAGGGGAATAAAGGAGAGTAATCGCGGGTGCGCAACGAGTGATCCATGGCAAGGAAAGAAAAAAACAGCGCCCAACGTGGGGCTCGAACCCACGACCCTGAGATTAAGAGTCTCATGCTCTACCGATTGAGCTAGCCGGGCGGACAGACATAGGCCTTGGGATGCACTACTGGTGTGTACTAGGTGAGAAATATTCGTTAGAAGATAGGAGGAGAAAGGGGAATAAATGAGAGTAAGCGTGGGTGCGCAACGAGTGATCCATGGCAAGGAAAGAAAAAAACAGCGCCCAACGTGGGGCTCGAACCCACGACCCTGAGATTAAGAGTCTCATGCTCTACCGACTGAGCTAGCCGGGCTTTTTTTTTTTCTTTATTGCCGGTAATCAGCAGTACATCGGAAGGACAACATAAGGAACATATATACACAGACAGATGAACTTCTCATCCGTTAACAAAAATTAATAAGTAAAAGCCCCCTGTTATATGTGAGCTGGCGTTGTTTAAAATGCTTTAATATTAGCCAGGGGTTCTATCCTGGCTATCCAAGGCGGTGGGCACTCATGTGTAGCAAGCACATCAAGAAAACGTGTTATTTGTTCTCGAAAGAAAACACGGGCTGGTCTCGCATCGGGATCGCAATAGAAGCCAGCCATGCGGGCTCGCCATATACAGTAGAGGCCAGTTAACATTATCTGATCGAAAGGTGTTCCGTCCTCGTCATCTATCGGTAGATACCTTATGCCATGTGGCTCAAGAGGAAATTCTTTCTTTATTGTTCGCTGTAGAACATCCCAAAAGAAAACCCCCGCCCAACAGTGTAAAAAAACATGGTCTATTGTTTCTGGTTGTTTGCATATGAAGCAATCTGAGCCCCATGGCATGTAAAAGCCCCTTTCTTCTAAAAACGTTGCAACGGATAGTGTTCCTGTGTGTAGCTTGAAAAAGAAAGTTTTCATACCAGGCGGTACCTGCATTTTTTTAACACGTTTGAAAACATTCTGGCCTGGGCCTCGACTGTACATAGTTCGGTACCGAGGTGGGGGAAAAAGGCTGTCCAATAGATCATTGCGCAGCCTTTTTCTTGTGACCGTAAACAAATATTCTTTGGAAAACCGTACAGCAAGGAAACGAACACTCAGCACAATTTCCTTATAGAATCCGAACACTGCCACCGGTACACTTTCAGAGCTTATAATAAACTCGGGTAACAAATGCGCAAGTCTAACTTTGCAAACCGATTGAAGAAATGAATTATCATTGTTCCTGAAGAAAAAGAACCTTCCGACTAATTGCCTCACAAACAGGTGGGCCAGCCCTAGCCCTCCATCTTTCACCCGTCTGAAAAGATTGTTGCGGCTGCATCTCTCCCATCCAGAACCCCCCACAAACACGGCAAAAACTCTGTGCAATTTCTGTACATTGGCTCTGTTACAAAAAATGAATTGCATAACGTACCATAGCTTAGCTACGAAAAACAAGTTGCACACTGTAGCCCTGGCAAATACTGAAAGGTGTTTGGCTCTCCACGCCTCAGCCTTCTCTTTAACCCTTTTAAGCTCGCACTGCCAGTATTCGTCGCTCTGTTTATAAGCTTCAAGTGGTACACCCACGTATTTTACTCGCGTTGTCGACCACGTGACATTCGAAAAGATAGCGGGGGTCTTAGGCCACTCCCCATGCCAAATACCGTGGCACTTGCTCCAGTTTACTCTACTTCCAGTGATTTCGCCAAATTTTTTAACAACATTTATCGTTTGCAAAACGCTCTCCTTGTCATTGCAACACACGGCTACATCATCAGCATAGGCCAGAAGTTTAACTTCTGATGCTTGCATTGTAAACCCATGAATACATTTGTTCTCAATCACTGCCAAACACAGAGTCTCTAGATAAATACAGAACAGGAGTGGGCTGGCTGGGCAGCCCTGACGCACGGAACGTTGAATGCTGATGGGGGCCCCCAGTGACTTGTTAATTATAAGCTTAGTACTTCCGTTCCGGTACGCCATGGCCACCCCGTCAGTAATTATGGACCCGACATTTATATGTTTTAGAATGGCAGTTAAAATAACATGAGCAACACAGTCAAAAGCTTTCTCCAAATCAAGTTGGAGAATAGCAACTCGCGACCTTAAGGCGTCACAACATTCCAGAATTGATCTCATTATGTGTATGTTTGTGCTAATAGTACGTCCCTTGATGCCGCATGTTTGGTGACTTCCTACTATGGTTTCCATTACTGATTGTAACCTGCAAGCGATGATCTTCATGAATACTTTGTAATCATTGTTTGTAAGTGATATTGGTCTGTACGACGTTACTTATTTTAGTTTCGTAGGCTCGTCGGTCTTAGGGATGAGCACGGTGTCTGCTTCCCCGAAAGAATATGGCAATGCGTTTACTTCATACGCTTCGTTAAAGACGTCAGCGAGAAGAGGCGACAAGTCTGATTTAAACTGTTTATAAAAAGCGGCGCAAAGGCCATCCGGACCCGGCGATTTTCCAGTTTTTAAATCATCAATTGCCTTTTCCACTTCACGTGCTGATATCGGTGCCTCTAGTCTGTTCTTCGTGTCGTCGTTGAGTTGCGGCATGCGTCCCAAAAACGTGGCTCTAAAGGCATCTACGTCAACAGGACTCGATGCAAAAAGCTGTTGAAAGTGCTGGAAAAACACTTGCGCTATGTCCACACAGTCGGTTATTTCGTGATCATCTACTTCAAGTACATCTACGTGGTTACGCCGTGCGTGCCTCTTTTCAAGACCGAGCGCACGTTTAGTTGGAGCCTCATCTGCTGTCAAAGCCTCTGCCCTTGCGCGTATAATCGCTCCCCGATATCGCTCTTCATCGCATATCTCCAATTTCGATTTGATGCTACGCAAATCGTCTCTGTATGCGCCCGGTTGGCTGCACTCTAAGGCCGTTAACTTTTCCAACACCAACCTTAGTTCTTTCTCTTTAACTCTTTCTTCGTACTTTATTTTGCAGGAGCGATCGATGGCGCCTAGTTTAATTCGTTGTTTAAAATTTTCCCACTTTTCGGTGACTCGCAACACGTTATTTCCCACTTCTTTCAAATATTCCTGTACTTTGCTTAGAAAAAGCTCGTCAGTTAACAATTTGGAATTCATTTTCCACAACTCCCACGTGAAAGTGTGGTGCTTTGCTTTGCGTCCAACATACATCTTGACCAAACAGTGATCAGTGAATGAAAGAGGCGTGACACCGTAGCTGTTACACAGGGGTATTACGTCTAGTGACACGTATATTCTGTCTAGACGCGCGTGACTATTGCCCTGGAAGTGTGTGTAATGAACCTCGCGTGTTCCAACCAGGCAGTCAGCCACGTCGTCTAGGTCGAAATCTGTTAATAATTCAGCGAGGACATGGCAGCTTTTGTCATTTGTTCTTCGGCCTGTTCTGTCCCGATCTCGGAGTACACAATTAAAATCTCCCAGAATTATCACTTTTGTGTTCATGCAAATGTGCGTCCTTAAGGATGAAAAAAACAGAGTGCGCTCTTCACAAACATTAGGTGCATAAACACACACAACACGCCACGAATCATTACCAACATTAAAGTCAACGTACACTAACCTGCCTGAAGGGCATGAAAAATAATTTTCGATAGATAAGCCGGGAAGTTTCCTAATAAATAAAATAACACCCGCCGACGCACCTTTAGCATGGCTCACTACCGCGTAGTATAAAGACGTAAACCTTAGCACCATGCCCCGGGTCTCCTCCTCCCCTTCAACCTTTGTCTCTTGCACGGCCAGAACGTCGAGGTCTTGGTCCACCATCATCCGGTACACTTGGCTTTGTTTACGCTTGGCGGCCAGACCTCTTACGTTTAGCGTGCCTAAGCTAAGCGTTGGGTTGGTTGCCATTGCTAATACCAGAAAGTTAGAGAGGCCCGGAGCACTGTGCTCACCACAACGTCTAGCCAGCGGCTAGACGCCTCCGGGACCGTCCGGTGGTCTGGTGTGGTCCGCGGACGGCTGTGGCTTGTCGCCGGCTTTCCTGTCCCGATGAATGTTTGGAGAGGGCTTGAAGCTGCTCCTTCTCGCCAAAGTTGTCTTTGCAGGTGGCCCGTCGGCATGGTTCTTTGCAGCTGTTTTCCCATCGGTAGCGTCTAGCGGCCTCTTAAAGGTAGCGTTGCCGCTCGTATCCATAGGGTCGCTGGTTGGGGGCGGATCCCCACCTTCTGTCTCGCATGCGGCTTCATCAACTACAGGGCAGTTTTCCTTGCTTTTCGCCCGCTCTTCTGCAGGACCCGTTGTCGTCCCATCTTTCTTTTCGAGGGTCACAAATACATCTGTATCTTTCGCTGCCTTCGATGTCGCCTCTGCATTGCTGGCGCTATCCTTGTCACCAGCCCCCTTGGCAGCGTCCTCGGCTTCAGCAGCATCCATCCTCATCTGCGCGACGACCTCGTTCGCTGGTGGCCCCACAGTTGCAGCGTACGTGCGCACACACTGATCTTCAGAGTGTCCAAAGCTGCGACACCGAGCGCAACGCGGTACCTTGCACTCGCGACGGACGTGTCCGACACCCTTGCATCGTAGGCACTGCATCGGCCGTCCAGGCGCTACGACAAGGGCCAGTTCACCGGCAACTCGGATTTAGTGCGGGAGGTCATCGACTTTCATCCCGCTCTTCAACTTCAACAGAACGGTCCGCGACGTTGAGTCCTTGTCGCCTGCGCTTCTGACACGCCATCGTTCTCTCGTCACTTCCACGACCTTGCCAAAGGCCGCTAGCGCTGCCTTTATATCTTCGTCCGCCACCCAATAAAGCAGCCAATGAAGGCGGAGGCGTACCTGTTGGTCTTGAGGGTCGACGATAACGCAACGACGCCCCTTCACGTTGAGCTCTTTCAACGCCAGCATCCTTTTCGTTGCCTCGTCACTCGAGAAGGTGACTGCCCATACGTGATTGATCTGGTAGGCTCCAAGGGCCATGACCTCCTGCAGCAGTCCAGTCGGGATGAGTGCATCTCGGAAGTCTTCGACCCTATAGGGCCTCGCTCGCACGTCGCCATGCAAGAACACGGTGTTTTTCACGACAGGTCCCTTGGGCAGTGGTGGCAAAATAAACTGGTAGCTCGCTTCCTCGTCATCGTCCATAAGCCTGTTACCGCGGCCGGTGGCCGCAAAAGCCGCTCCTTCGGAGCCCATGATCCACACGTCCGTACAGCTCGGCTGCCGGAAGTAGAATCCGACTGAGCTAGCCGGGCGGACAGACATCGGCCTTGGGACGCACTACTGGTGTGTACTAGGTGAGAAATATTCGTTAGAAGATACGAGGAGAAAGGGGAATAAATGAGAGTAATCGCGGGTGGGCAACGAGTGATCCATGGTAAGGAAAGAAAAAAACAGCGCCCAACGTGGGGCTCGAACCCACGACCCTGAGATTAAGAGTCTCATGCTCTACCGACGGAGCTAGCCGGGCGGACAGACATCGGCCTTGGGATGCACTACTGGTGTGTACTAGGTGAGAAATATTCGTTAGAAGATAGGAGGAGAAAGGGGAATAAATGAGGGTAAGCGTGGGTGCGCAACGAGTGATCCATGGCAAGGAAAGAAAAAAACAGCGCCCAACGTGGGGCTCGAACCCACGACCCTGAGATTAAGAGTCTCATGCTCTACCGACTGAGCTAGCCGGGCTTTTCTTTTTTTTTTCTTTATTGCCTTTTCACAAACGCAAACAAGATGATCAAATACACGTCATGTACATATTCTAAAAACACCAGCCACAGCTAGGCCAGTGTAAGGTGCTTAAAAGGGCTTCACAGAAGCCAATTGGTCTAGTACAGGAAGCCATTCCGGGGGTTCACATAGTGCTCTGAACAAGTCGCGTGTGTATATAATGCTCTCAACAAACCTGTGGCATTAAAGGTAGAACAATTTTTACAAACATACACATAGCAAGAAGTATTCTGGAATGTTGTGACGCAATGCATGACCGCGTAGCTATGATTCAGCTAGATTTACATAAAGCGTTCGACAAAGTTGTACATGAAGTTCTGTTTTTATTGCTGGAGCACGTAAATGTTGGATCTGTAATTACTGAAGGTGTTAAAATGGTGTATCATGATTGCACAGCCAAATTAGTGATCAACAAAGAATTAAGTATGTCAATTCCTGTGCGGTCGAGTGTGAAACAAGGATGTGCGTTGTCCCCTCTACTGAGCTAGCCGGGCGGACAGACATCGGCCTTGGGATGCACTACTGGTGTGTACTAGGTGAGAAATATTCGTTAGAAGATAGGAGGAGAAAGGGGAATAAATGAGAGTAAGCGTGGGTGCGCAACGAGTGATCCATGGCAAGGAAAGAAAAAAACAGCGCCCAACGTGGGGCTCGAACCCACGACCCTGAGATTAAGAGTCTCATGCTCTACCGACTGAGCTAGCCGGGCGGACAGACATAGGCCTTGGGATGCACTACTGGTGTGTACTAGGTGAGAAATATTCGTTAGAAGATAGGAGGAGAAAGGGGAATAAATGAGAGTAATCGCGGGTGCGCAATGAGTGATCCATGGCAAGGAAAGAAAAAAAACAGCGCCCAACGTGGGGCTCGAACCCACGACCCTGAGATTAAGAGTCTCATGCTCTACCGACTGAGCTAGCCGGGCGGACAGACATAGGCCTTGGGATGCACTACTGGTGTGTACTAGGTGAGAAATATTCGTTAGAAGATTTTTTTTTTCTTTATTGCCGGAAGTTTCACCAAGCTAACACAAAGGGCATCATTTCTTGAAATAAGGTAAGTTATACATAAACACACACAAACACACATTCAACTTTGTGCGCATGCATATTGTGCGGTCAGTCACATTGTGGCTATGAGGAGAAAGGGGAATAAATGAGAGTAAGCGTGGGTGCGCAACGAGTGATCCATGGCAAGGAAAGAAAAATACAGCGCCCAACGTGGGGCTCGAACCCACGACCCTGAGATTAAGAGTCTCATGCTCTACCGACTGAGCTAGCCGGGCGGACAGACATAGGCCTTGGGATGCACTACTGGTGTGTACTAGGTGAGAAATATTCGTTAGAAGATAGGAGGAGAAAAGGGAATAAATGAGAGTAAGCGTGGGTTCGCAACGAGTGATCCATGGCAAGGAAAGAAAAAAACAGCGCCCAACGTGGGGCTCGAACCCACGACCCTGAGATTAAGAGTCTCATGCTCTACCGACTGAGCTAGCCGGGCTTTTTTTTTTTCTTTATTGCATGGAAATATTGGTAGTGTCAAATCAATGCAGTTACATTACATATGAACATACACGCATACAAAACAAATTCACACACAGTATGCAGTCCAATGACAGTTCAAAATTCTGGCAAACAAACACAAGCGTCCAGACGCGAAATCCATTCAGGTACGGGATCATATGTAGCAACCACACTACGTACTTGAGCAGTCTCTTCACGGAAGATAGACCTTGTCGAGCGAGGGGGCTCGGCATGTCTGTCGATCATTCGACTTCTCCATAATGAATAAAGTCCTAATAACATAAACAAATCGTATGGTGTATTACTGGCTGTCTTTTTGAAAGGAAGGAACCGGATACCATAACGTGTGAGAGGAAAGTCTTTTTTGAGAGTTCTTTGTAGAATGTCCCAAAAATGAAATGCGTCACGACAAAGTATAAAGCAATGCTCTATTGTCTCGGGTTGATTGCAAAGTCTACAATTTGTATTCCAGGGTACGAACAGTCCTTTTTCCTGAAGCCACGTTTTAACTGGCAGTGTGGAGGTGTGCAGCTTGAAGAAAAACGTTTTCGCTGCAGGCGCAATGCACATTCTACGGACACGGCAAAGAACATCTTGGCCATATAGAGACAGATACGGCTTTCGGTACAGAGGTTCAGGGAAAAGGTTATCTATAAGTGCTACATTTAGCGACGTGCGATTAACGGTAAACAAATATTCAAGGGTGAACCTGGCTTTTAAGAAGGAAATAGTGTCGACAAGTTCCTTTAGGAAGCCCCATAACGGTAGTTCTTGAGCAAAGTTTGTCGTGACATAAAGAAAAGGGAGGTGTGACGCAAGACGTGCTCGATTAACTGCGAGCAAGAATGGATGACGGACATTTTTAAGGTAAAATAAGCGCATGACCAATTGTCGCACAAACAAATGCACAAGACCCAGGCCTCCCTTTTCAAGCGGGAGAAAAAGGTTGTCCCTTCTCATGGCTTCCCATGATGAATGCCAAATAAAACATGCAAATATTCTATGAAATGCCTGGACATGGACACGTGAGCAGTGTAAGACCTGCAGAACATAAAGAAGCTTCGAAGCGAGAAATGTATTGCATGCCTTAGCTCTCGCAAAAATGGAGAGGTCACGTCCCTGCCAGGTTGTCACCTTTCGACGAATAGTGGTTATCGTGGACGTCCAATGAGGTCCACTATTACGGAAGTTATCGAGAGGTACTCCAAGATATCGCAACGGAGACTGATTCCAATGAATATCCGCGAATATAGAGGGAGTGAGTGCCCACATGCCTAGCCAAAAGCCTCTACTTTTTTCAAAATTTACAGTAGCTCCTGCAGTCTCACAGAAACGCAGGGTAGCGTCTATTGCCTTGGCAATGCTTGGCTTATCGACGCAAAAGAAGGCAATGTCATCTGCATAAGCTAGCACTTTAATTTCCTCATCGGCATGCCTGTATCCTTTAATGCTCGAGTCGCAAAGCACGCTTAAGCAAAGCGGTTCTAAGTATATGGCGAAGAGTAAAGGCGAGAGAGGACAACCCTGACGAACGGATGACTGTACCTGTATTATATCCGAGAGGGTACGGTTCACAATTAACTTTGTAGTGCAATGTTTATAACAAAGTGTTATACCATTGTATAATACATCCCCTAACTGAAGATGTCGCAGTAGTTGGAACAAAAATTTGTGTTGAACCTTATCAAAAGCTTTGACGAGGTCAATCTGGAGAAGAGCTACTTGATCCGTACTACCCTCTATGCACTCAAGGACTGAACGTGCGATATGAACATTTGTCTGTATAGAGCGGCCTCGAATTCCGCATGTTTGATGATCACCTACTAATTTAATAATGACTGTTTGCAATCTATTTGTCAGTACTTTTGCAAATATCTTGTAATCCACGTTACACAACGATATCGGCCTATATCCGTTTACCCTCTTTATTATTTCATCATCAGTGCTCTTTGGTATCAAGGTTGTGTGGCACTGATAGAAAGATGGAGGAAGCTCACCATATTGATAGGCTTCCTCGAAAAGCTGCTCAAGAAAAGGACACAGGAATTCCTGAAATTTTATATAAAATTCCGCACTAAGGCCATCAGGGCCAGGCGTCTTGTTTTTCTGGAGCGTTTCGATGGCAAAATTTATTTCTTCTCGAGTGATTGGCCCATCAACGCTGAGGCGATCGTCTTCTTCTAAGTGTGGCATAAGCGAAATAAACTGATCAGCGTTTTCTTCGTATCCATTCTGAGACTTAATTGCAGTGAAAAGATCTTTATAATGAGCTTCAAATAGGTTTATTACTTGGGACGTTTCTGTGTATATAGACCCACCAGACTCAATTTCCAATATTTGCTTGGAAAGCGCATATCGCTTTTCATCACCGAGAGCCCTTTTTGTGGGCTGCTCTTCTGTGAAGCGAGTTGTGCGTGAACGTACCATTGCTCCTTTGTACACTTCCGTCTCATATTTCTGTATTTGTGCGCGAACTGCATTTATTTCATCACTATACAATCCTGGTTCCTGGCTTTCGAAAGCGTGCAGCTTGTGCAGTAGATCATGAAGGTAATGCTTTTCAGCTTTTTTTCTTTGAGACAGCTCACATGAAATGGCAATCGCCTCATTTTTCACTCTATTTTTGAACATTTCCCATTGAGCAAACAATGGAAGCTGTTGACATTGTGTTATTTCTAGCCATAATTCTTTCACTTTGTTTACAAAACTTTCCTCTCGTAAAAGTTGTGTATTAAGTTTCCACAGTGCCCAGTTTGGAGCAAACTTGCGAAATTTTCGAGGACCCCATGAAACAGCTACCAAACAGTGGTCTGTGAAAAATACGGGCTTCACGGCGTAGTTGTGGATGTGAGACCAGAGATTCGTCGAAACATACACACGATCAAGTCGAGCGTGGGAGACGCCTTGAAAGTGCGTGAACCGAACCCAAGAAGGTGTGTAGGCTCCCACGTCTATTAGATTGTGATCTTCCGTTAACTGATGCAGGAAAGTAGCACTTGCATCATAACGATTAGTTAGGTATGAGTGATCTCTGGAATCACAAACACAGTTGAAGTCTCCCAACAGTACCAAATCTCTGTCAGTATCTAGGAGCGGAGCAAGTGAGAGGAAGAAAGCCCTCCTGTCATTAACTTTTGAGGGAGCATAAACGCAAATAAACCGCCAATTACGGCCATGAAAAGAGAGGTCACAGCATATAAGGCGGCCTTCCCCATCAACACGTAGCGACAATGAAGAATGATTTAACTGCTTTCTGATTAACAAAAAGCATCCAGCGGAAGCACCACATGCTTGGCTAATACACACCTCGTAATCAGGTTGAAAAGTTTTCAGCGCAAGGTTGAAATCACCAGCAGACGATATCTTTGTCTCTTGCACTGCACCAACATCAACTTCATGCTGCCTAAGCACGTGTAGTAACTGCTGCTGGCGTCTTATATTCCTCAGCCCACGTACGTTGAGTGTCGCTACACATAAGGGTAGGGTGAAGGCGGTAGCCATTTTGCTCACCTAAAGCTTTTGTGTTTCATCGCCCTTGGCCACAGGTAAATCTGTGGTCTTGCTCCCTTTGGACTTCTTTGTGGCACTCTCCTGACTACGCTGATAAAACCGGCGCGGCACATTATTACCAGGAGAGGTAGGTCGCTGAGCAATAGGAGACACTTTCTCGGGCGCCTGTAGTGCACTTGCTGTTACTTCGTCGTTGAATGGTGCCGGACGTTTCCGTGTCTGACCTATGTCCATCGCCTCTTCCTCTTCTTCCTTGTCATCAGGGGGCTTTTCTTTAAGGCTTGCTAGGCCAGGTGGGCAAACTGAGCCATCCTCGCCTGTAGCCTCGCTAGTATTACTTGGGCTGTTGTGACTGCTTGGCGTTGGCTTCAAGGACTCCTGGTCTTCGTCCCTAATGCCACCTGTAGTCTCTCCGGTGGCATCTACTACCTCTGTAGAATCCATGAGATGGTCCAGTTGTGGCTCGTCTGCGTTATATTGCCCAGAACGAAGCTTATTGGCGTATGTGGACACGCAGGCGTCCGCTGAGTGACCAAATCGGCGGCACTGTAAGCATCTCGGTGTTCTGCATTGTCGACGAACGTGTCCCACACGCTTGCAACGAAGGCACAGCGGAGGCCTACCGGGGATAAGTACGAGGCACTGGTGTCCATAAATGGACATAATGTGCGGTATTGAGCTTACGGTGATAGTGTCCTTGAGCACCAAGGAAACCTCCCGGTTTGTTGTCACCCACTGTTCCATACCAGTGCACCTCCACACTTCTCTCTCCACCGACTTCACCTGACCATAGCTCTGGAACGCCTCTTCAACGCGTCGTGGTTCAAGGTGAGGTGGAAGCCATAGTAATTTAAGCTTGATGTTTTTAGTCTCCGGATCTATCACCATGCACTTCAGTCCTTTGACACGGAGCTCACCACAAGCGACGAGGGTTTGTTTTGCCGCACTACTAGCGCAAGTAACCATCCATACATGGCTCATTTGATACTGTCCGACACCTACAATATCTGAAGTATTCACTACCTCAAGCAGAGCGTCTCGGAAGTCAGGAGCACGGTATGGTCTGCCACTCAAGTCCGCATGAAGGAAGACAGAATTCAAAACGTCGTTACCGGTTGGTAGACGCGGGAGGACAACTTTGTAACTTGCATCTTCGTTCGAAAACGGGGTCGACGATCCTCGGCCTGGGGCCGATACGCTGTTTCCAGCAGAGAGCATTTTCGAGCACAGCCGTTCCACACGGATGCACTACTTGGGATGCACTACTGCTGTGTACTAGGTGAGAAATATTCGTTAGAAGATAGGAGGAGAAAGGGGAAAAAATGAGAGTAAGCGTGGGTGCGCAACGAGTGATCCATGGCAAGGAAAGAAAAAAACAGCGCCCAACGTGGGGCTCGAACCCACGACCCTGAGATTAAGAGTCTCATGCTCTACCGACTGAGCTAGCCGGGCTTTTCTTTTTTTTTTTTCTTTATTGCCTTTTCACAAACGCAAACAAGATGATCAAATACACGTCATGTACATATTCTAAAAACACCAGCCACAGCTCGGCCAGTGTAAGGTGCTTAAAAGGGCTTCACAGAAGCCAATTGGTCTAGTACAGGAAGCCATTCCGGGGGTTCACATAGTGCTCTGAACAAGTCGCGTGTGTATATAATGCTCTCAACAAACCTGTGGCATTAAAGGTAGAACAATTTTTACAAACATACACATAGCAAGAAGTATTCTGGAATGTTGTGACGCAATGCATGACCGCGTAGCTATGATTCAGCTAGATTTACATAAAGCGTTCGACAAAGTTGTACATGAAGTTCTGTTTTTATTGCTGGAGCACGTAAATGTTGGATCTGTAATTACTGAAGGTGTTAAAATGGTGTATCATGATTGCTCAGCCAAATTAGTGATCAACAAATAATTAAGTATGTCAATTCCTGTGCGGTCGAGTGTGAAACAAGGATGTGCGTTGTCCCCTCTACTGAGCTAGCCGGGCGGACAGACATCGGCCTTGGGATGCACTACTGGTGTGTACTAGGTGAGAAATATTCGTTAGAAGATAGGAGGAGAAAGGGGAATAAATTAGAGTAAGCGTGGGTGCGCAACGAGTGATCCATGGCAAGGAAAGAAAAAAACAGCGCCCAACGTGGGGCTCGAACCCACGACCCTGAGATTAAGAGTCTCATGCTCTACCGACTGAGCTAGCCGGGCTTTTTTTTTTTTCTTTATTTCCAGCTTGGCTACAAGCTTCAAAAGAGTTTGTGATCCTAGATCACACTCGTTGGACAGACATAGGCCTTGGGATGCACTACTGGTGTGTACTAGGTGAGAAATATTCGTTCGAAGATAGGAGGAGAAAGGGGAATAAATGAGAGTAATCGCGGGTGCGCAACGAGTGATCCATGGCAAGGAAAGAAAAAAACAGCGCCCAACGTGGGGCTCGAACCCACGACCCTGAGATTAAGAGTCTCATGATCTACCGACTGAGCTAGCCGGGCTTTTTTTTTTTTTTTTTTTTTTATTGCCGGTAATCAGCAGTACATCGGAAGGACAACATAAGGAACATATATACACAGACAGATGAACTTCTCATCCGTTAACAAAAATTAATAAGTAAAAGCCGCCTGTTATATGTGAGCTGGCGTTGTTTAAAATTCTTTAAGATTAGCCAGGGGTTCTATCCTGGCCATCCAAGGCGGTGGGCACTCATGTGTAGCAAGCACATCAAGAAAACGTGTTATTTGTTCTCGAAAGAAAACATGGGCTGGTCTCGCATCGGGATCGCAATAGAAGCCAGCCATGCGGGCTCGCCATATACAGTAGAGGCCAGTTAACATTATCTGATCGAAAGGTGTTCCGTCCTCGTCATCTATCGGTAGATACCTTATGCCATGTGGCTCAAGAGGAAATTCTTTCTTTATTGTTCGCTGTAGAACATCCCAAAAGAAAACCCCCGCCCAACAGTGTAAAAAAACATGGTCTATTGTTTCTGGTTGTTTGCATATGAAGCAATCTGAGCCCCATGGCATGTAAAAGCCCCTTTCTTCTAAAAACGTTGCAACTGATAGTGTTCCTGTGTGTAGCTTGAAAAAGAAAGTTTTCATACCAGGCGGTACCTGCATTTTTTTAACACGTTTGAAAACATTCTGGCCTGGGCCTCGACTGTACATAGTTCGGTACCGAGGTGGGGGAAAAAGGCTGTCCAATAGATCATTGCGCAGCCTTTTTCTTGTGACCGTAAACAAATATTCTTTGGAAAACCGTACAGCAAGGAAACGAACACTCAGCACAATTTCCTTATAGAATCCGAACACTGCCACCGGTACACTTTCAGAGCTTATAATAAACTCGGGTAACAAATGCGCAAGTCTAACTTTGCAAACCGATTGAAGAAATGAATTATCATTGTTCCTGAAGAAAAAGAACCGTCCGACTAATTGCCTCACAAACAGGTGGGCCAGCCCTAGCCCTCCACCTTTCACCCGTCTGAAAAGGTTGTTGCGGCTGCATCTCTCCCATACAGAACCCCCCACAAACACGGCAAAAACTCTGTGCAATTTCTGTACATTGGCTCTGTTACAAAAAATGAATTGCATAACGTACCATAGCTTAGCTACGAAAAACAAGTTGCACACTGTAGCCCTGGCAAATACTGAAAGGTGTTTGGCTCTCCACGCCTCAGCCTTCTCTTTAACCCTTTTAAGCTCGCACTGCCAGTATTCGTCGCTCTGTTTATAAGCTTCAAGTGGTACACCCACGTATTTTACTGGCGTTGTCGACCACGTGACATTCGAAAAGATAGCGGGGGTCTTAGGCCACTCCCCATGCCAAATACCGTGGCACTTGCTCCAGTTTACTCTACTTCCAGTGATTTCGCCAAATTTTTTAACAACATTTATCGTTTGCAAAACGCTCTCCTTGTCATTGCAACACACGGCTACATCATCAGCATAGGCCAGAAGTTTAACTTCTGATGCTTGCATTGTAAACCCATGAATACGTTTGTTCTCAATCACTGCCAAACACAGAGTCTCTAGATAAATACAGAACAGGAGTGGGCTGGCTGGGCAGCCCTGACGCACGGAACGTTGAATGCTGATGGGGGCCCCCAGTGACTTGTTAAGTATAAGCTTAGTACTTCCGTTCCGGTACGCCATGGCCACCCCGTCAGTAATTATGGACCCGACATTTATATGTTTTAGAATGGCAATTAAAATAACATGAGCGACACAGTCAAAAGCTTTCTCCAAATCAAGTTGGTGAATAGCAACTCGCGACCTTAAGGCGTCACAACATTCCAGAATTGATCTCATTATGTGTATGTTTGTGCTAATAGTACGTCCCTTGATGCCGCATGTTTGGTGACTTCCTTCTATGGTTTCGATTACTGATTGTAACCTGCAAGCGATGATCTTCATGAATACTTTGTAATCATTGTTGGTAAGTGATATTGGTCTGTACGACGTTACATATTTTAGTTTCGTAGGCTCGTCGGTCTTAGGGATGAGCACGGTGTCTGCTTCCCCGAAAGAATATGGCAATGCGTTTACTTCATACGCTTCGTTAAAGACGTCAGCGAGAAGAGGCGACAAGTCTGATTTAAACTGTTTATAAAAAGCGGCGCAAAGGCCATCCGGACCCGGCGATTTTCCAGTTTTTAAATCATCAATTGCCTTTTCCACTTCACGTGCTGATATCGGTGCCTCTAGTCTGTTCTTCCTGTCGTCGTTGAGTTGCGGCATGCGTCCCAAAAACGTGGCTCTAAAGGCATCTACGTCAACAGGACTCGATGCAAAAAGCTGTTGAAAGTGCTGGAAAAACACTTGCGCTATGTCCTCACAGTCGGTTATTTCGTGATCATCTACTTCAAGTACATCTACGTGGTTACGCCGTGCGTGCCTCTTTTCAAGACCGAGCGCACGTTTAGTTGGAGCCTCATCTGCTGTCAAAGCCTCTGCCCTTGCGCGTATAATCGCTCCCCGATATCGCTCTTCATCGCATATCTCCAATTTCGATTTGATGCTACGCAAATCGTCTTTGTATGCGCCCGGTTGGCTGCACTCTAAGGCCGTTAACTTTTCCAACACCACCCTTAGTTCTTTCTCTTTAACTCTTTCTTCGTACTTTATTTTGCAGGAGCGATCGATGGCGGCTAGTTTAATTCGTTGTTTAAAATTTTCCCACTTTTCAGTGACTCGCAACACGTTATTTCCCACTTCTTTCAAATATTCCTGTACTTTGCTTAGAAAAAGCTCGTCAGTTAACAATTTGGAATTCATTTTCCACAACTCCCACGTGAAAGTGTGGTGTTTTGCTTTGCGTCCAACACACATCTTGACCAAACAGTGATCAGTGAATGAAAGAGGCGTGACACCGTAGCTGTTACACAGGGGTATTACGTCTAGTGACACGTACATTCTGTCTAGACGCGCGTGACTATTGCCCTGGAAGTGTGTGTAATGAACCTCGCGTGTTCCAACCAGGCAGTCAGCCACGTCGTCTAGGTCGAAATCGGTTAATAATTCAGCGAGGACATGGCAGCTTTTGTCATTTGTTCTTCGGCCTGTTCTGTCCCGATCTCGGAGTACACAATTAAAATCTCCCAGAATTATCACTTTTTTGTTCATGCAAATGTGCGTCCTTAAGGATGAAAAAAAACAGAGTGCGCTCTTCACAAACATTAGGTGCATAAACACACACAACACGCCACGAATCATTACCAACATTAAAGTCAACGTACACTAACCTGCCTGAAGGGCATGAAAAATAATTTTCGATAGATAAGCCGGGAAGTTTCCTAATAAATAAAATAACACCCGCCGACGCACCTTTAGCATGGCTCACTACCGCGTAGTATAAAGACGTAAACCTTAGCACCATGCCCCGGGTCTTCTCCTCCCCTTCAACCTTTGTCTCTTGCACGGCCAGAACGTCGAGGTCTTGGTCCACCATCATTCGGTACACTTGGCTTTGTTTACGCTTGGCGGCCAGACCTCTTACGTTTAGCGTGCCTAAGCTAAGCGTTGGGTTGGTTGCCATTGCTAATACGAGAAAGTTAGAGAGGCCCGGAGCACTGTGCTCACCACAACGTCTAGCCAGCGGCTAGACGCCTCCGGGACCGTCCGGTGGTCTGGTGGGGTCCGCGGACGGCTGTGGCTTGTCGCCGGCTTTCCTATCCCGATGAATGTTTGGAGAGGGCTTGAAGCTGCTCCTTCTCGTCAAAGTTGTCTTTGCAGGTGGCCCGTCGGCATGGTTCTTTGCAGCTGTTTTCCCATCGGTAGCGTCTAGCGGCCTCTTAAAGGTAGCGTTGCCGCTCGTATCCATAGGGTCGCTGGTTGGGGGCGGATCCCCACCTTCTGTCTCGCATGCGGCTTCATCAACTACAAGGCAGTTTTCCTTGCTTTTCGCCCGCTCTTCTGCAGGAGCCGTTGTCGTCCCATCTTTCTTTTCGAGGGTAACAAATACATCTGTATCTTTCGCTGCCTTCGATGTCGCCTCTGCATTGCTGGCGCTCTCCTTGTCACCAGCCCCCTTGGCAGCGTCCTCGGCTTCAGCAGCATCCATCCTCATCTGCGCGACGACCTCGTTCGTTGGTGGCCCCACAGCTGCAGCGTACGTGCGCACACACTGATCTTCAGAGTGTCCAAAGCTGCGACACCGAACGCAACGCGGTACCTTGCACTCGCGACGGACGTGTCCGACACCCTTGCATCGTAGGCACTGCATCGGCCGTCCAGGCGCTACGACAAGGGCCAGTTCACCGGCAACTCGGATTTGGTGCGGGAGGTCATCGACTTTCATCCCGCTCTTCAACTTCAACAGAATGGTCCGCGACGTTGAGTCCTTGTTGCCTACGCCTCTGACACGCCATCGTTCTCTCGTCACTTCCACGACCTTGCCAAAGGCCGCTAGCGCTGCCTTTATATCTTCGTCCGCCACCCAATAAAGCAGCCAATGAAGGCGGAGGCGTACCTGTTGGTTTTGAGGGTCGACGATAACGCAACGAAGCCCCTTCACGTTGAGCTCTTTCAACGCCAGCATCCTTTTCGTTGCCTCGTCACTCGAGAAGGTGACTGCCCATACGTGATTGATCTGGTAGGCTCCAAGGGCCATGACCTCCTGCAGCAGTCCAGTCGGGATGAGTGCATCTCGGAACTCTTCGACCCTATAGGGCCTCGCTCGCACGTCGCCATGCAAAAACACGGTGTTTTTCACGACAGGTCCCTTGGGCAGTGGTGGCAAAATAAACTGGTAGGTCGCTTCCTCGTCATCGTCCATAAGCCTGTTACCGCGGTCGGTGGCCGCAAAAGCCGCTCCTTCGGAGCCCATGATCCACACGTCCGTACAGCTCGGCTGCCGGAAGTAGAATCTACTGAGCTAGCCGGGCTGACAAAGATAGGACTTGGGAAGCACTATTGGTGTGTACAAGCTGAGAAGTATTCTTTAGGAAATAGGAGGAGAAAGGGGAATAAATGAGAGTAAGCGTGGGTGCGCAACGAGTGATCCATGGCAAGGAAAGGAAAAAAAAACAGCGCCCAACGTGGGGCTCGAACCCACGACCCTGAGATTAAGAGTCTCATGCTCTACCGACTGAGCTAGCCGGGCGGGCAAACATGGGACTTGGGAAGCACTACTGGTGTGTACACGCTGAGAAGTATTCGTTAGAAAATAGGAGGAGAAAGGGGAATAAATGAGAGTAATCGTGGGTGCGCAACGAGTGATCCATGGCAAGGAAAGGAAAAAAAAACAGCGCCCAACGTGGGGCTCGAACCCACGACCCTGAGATTAAGAGTCTCATGCTCTACTGACTGAGCTAGCCGGGCGGACAAACATAGGACTTGGGAAGCACTACTGGTGTGTACAAGCTGAGAAGTATTCGTTAGAAAATAGGAGGAGAAAGGGGAATAAATGAGAGGAAGCGTGGGTGCGCAACGAGTGATCCATGGCAAGGAAAGGAAAAAAAAAACAGCGCCCAACATGGGGCTCGAACCCACGACCCTGAGATTAAGAGTCTCATGCTCTACCGACTGAGCTAGCCGGGCGGACAAACATGGGACTTGGGAAGCACTACTGGTGTGTACAAGCTGAGAAGTATTCGTTAGAAAATAGGAGGAGAAGGGGGAATAAATGAAAGTAAGCGTGGGTGCGCAACGAGTGATCCATGGCAAGGAAAGGAAAAAAAAACAGCGCCCAACGTGGGGCTCGAACCCACGACCCTGAGATTAAGAGTCTCATGCTCTATCGACTGAGCTAGCCGGGCGGGCAAACATGGGACTTGGGAAGCACTACTGGTGTGTACAAGCTGAGAAGTATTCGTTAGAAAATAGGAGGAGAAAGGGGAATAAATGAGAGGAAGCGTGGGTGCGCAACGAGTGATCCATGGCAAGGAAAGGAAAAAAAAAAACAGCGCCCAACATGGGGCTCGAACCCACGACCCTGAGATTAAGAGTCTCATGCTCCACCGACTGAGCTAGCCGGGCGGACAAACATGGGACTTGGGAAGCACTACTGGTGTGTACAAGCTGAGAGGTATTCGTTAGAAAATAGGAGGAGAAGGGGGAATAAATGAGAGTAAGCGTGGGTGCGCACCGAGTGATCCATGGCAAGGAAAGAAATAACCCAGCGCCCAACGTGGGGCTCGAACCCACGACCCTGAGATTAAGAGTCTCATGCTCTACCGACTGAGCTAGCCAGGCGGACAAACATAGGACTTGGGAAGCACTACTGGTGTGTACAAGCTGAGAAGTATTCGTTAGAAAATGGGAGGAGAAAGGGGAATAAATGAGAGTAAGCGTGGGTGCGCAACGAGTGATCCATGGCAAGGAAAGGAAAAAAAAACAGCGCTCAACGTGGGGCTCGAACCCACGACCCTGAGATTAAGAGTCTCATGCTCTACCGACTGAGCTAGCCGGGCGGACAAACATAGGACTTGGGAAGCACTACTGGTGTGTACAAGCTGAGAAGTATTCGTTAGAAGATAGGAGCAGAAAGGGGAATAAATGAGAGTAAGCGTGGGTGCGCACAGAGTGATCCATGGCAAGGAAAGAAAAAACCCAGCGCCCAACGTGGGGCTCGAACCCACGACTCTGAAATTAAGTCTCATGCTCTACCGACTGAGCTAGCCGGGTTTTCTTAAAACTTTTATTCAGAAAAGGCATGTACATACATAAAATCCACCTTGGTCTGCTTGACCAGTGTAGTTAATTAAAAATTTTTCATTCGTACCAACTCATCAAATACCAAAATCCAATCTGGTGGCTCGGTTAAAGTACGATATACCTCGCGCATGTAGGTTATGCTCTCTATAAAGTTTTCTCTGGCTGACTTTTCTTTGGGGTCTGCGTGCCTGACTCCCATTCTCAGTATCATGATATGTCATAGGGGCAGCTGTTTTCATTCTGTACTGAGAGATATCGAATTCCGTGTGGTGTTATCGGTAACTCTTTCTTCAGGGTTCGTTGCAAAACATCCCAAAAGAAGAGTGGATCCAAACAACCAATGAACGTGTGTTCGATTGTTTCTGGTTTCTTGCACAAGAGGCAGTTTGTTGTCCACGGTACAAATATTCCCTTTTCATCGAGCCATGTTTTTACAGGGAGTGTGTTTGTGTGTAACTTGAAAAAGAATGTTTTAACAGCTCCTATAACAGTCATTTTTCGAACTCTTTTTAATACATCTTGCCCTGGGCCTGCAATATTTGGTGATCTGTATAATGGTACTGGCATCATTACATCGATTAAATCTTTATATAGTTTCTTTCTCGGTACAAGGTTCAGGTACTCGAATGAGAAGCGTGCTTTAAGTATCCTAAACGACGTGACTAATTCCCTGAAGTAACCTTTTACACCACAGTCGATTGCAGCCGCACTAGACACAACAAATTCGGGCAATACATTCTTAAGGCGCATTTGCATCATCGCTCTCAAAAACGGGTCTCTCGTGTCCCGCAGGAACATAAAACGCGACACAATTTGTCGGATGAACAGATGAGATAGGCCGAGGCCTCCATCCTTCACTGGGCGAAACAGATTAGTGCGGCTGTTTCTCTCCCAATTGGAGCCCCAAATAAAAACCGCAAATATTCGGTGCAGTTTCTGCACGTTGACGCGTGACATTGACAAAAACTGCAACACATACCACACTTTGACAATCAAAAAAACATTGCACGCACTGGCTCTAGAAAACATCGATAATTCGCGGCCTTGCCACCCTCCAACTTTTTCCTTCACCCTTGGCGTCAGGTCATCCCAGTAATCTGCAGTTTGTTCATATTGCTCGAGAGGCACGCCTAAATACACAGAAGGACTTCTTGCCCACGTGATGGTCGCAAATCTTCCTGGTTTAAAGTCCCATATTCCGTGCCAGAAACCGACACTTTTTTCCCAGTTTATCGCGGAACCTGTCTGTTTGCAAAAATCTTTGGTGACACTTATGGCTTCTTCTATGCTATTGCGGTCAGTGCAAAAGATTCCTACATAATTAGCGTAGGCAAGGATTTTCACATGATGCGTCTGAAGCCTGAAACCATGTACTTTTTCATTAATAATAAGACTGAGGCAGAAGGGTTCAAGATAAAGAGAAACATCCTTGTTTTATAAAATACCGGACGTCAATACTCTGGGTGAGGTTCTTGTTAACTATGATGCGTACAGTACAATTATTATAAGCCATGTTTAAACCTTCTAATAACACTTTGCCAATATTGACATGTTCAAGCACAGAGAAAAGAACATCGTGTGCGACACGGTCGGAAGCCTTGGCGAGATCGAGTTGTAGCATAGCAACTCTTCCCGAGATGGCATCACAACATTCTAGAACGCTGCGGGCTACATGCACATTTGTACATATCGAACGTCCTTTTATTCCACATATCTGGTGCGGTCCAACGAGAAGCATAATAACGCTTTGCAGACGTTTAGCTAAAATTTTGGTATAGATCTTATAGTCCACATTTGTAAGAGTTATTGAGCGATAGGCCCCTACTGATAACAGTCTAGTTGGATCATCTGTCTTCGGTATCAAAACAATATGGGCAGCGCGGAAGGAAGGCGGTAACCGTTTTTCCTCATAGGCTTTGCTAATAACGTTATGCAAAATTGGGATGATTTCTTCAGTGAATATTTTCTAAAAGGCTGCTCCTATTCCGTCCGGCCCAGGTGTTTTTCCTGGAGTTAATTCTTTTATGGCACTTTTCACTTCCTCTATACTTATTGGCTGTTCTAATCGCGTCTTACATTCTTCATCGAGCTTAGGCATTACATCAATAACCTCGTTTCTCAGCCCAGTTCTATCGCCTTTTTTATTCGCAAATAATTCGCTGTAATGTTCGACAAATGCCTGCTCAATTTTACTCCTGTCTGATGTCTGTTCGTTACGGTAGTTGATCTGTCGTATTACGTATTGAGCCGTGTATTTTCTTTCGTCACACAACGCTCGCTTGTTGGGCGTTTCACCAAACCATATCTTTTCGGCGCGCGCCCTTATCACTGCTGCTCTGCACTTTTCGGTTTCAATTACTTCTAGTTTGCTTTTCACTTCGCGAATTGCTTTTATATACATGCCGGGATTGCCGCTTTCCATACATATAAGAAAATCGAGTTGGCACTGGAGTTCTTTTTCATTACACTTTTGCTTTTGACTAATAATGGTTCCCCTTTCAATCGCAATAATCTTGACGTCCTTCTTAAAGTTTTCCCACTCAGCTGCCCACCCATGTGGCCCTTCGGACGCCATTTGTTTAAGTCTTTTTGTTACACACTCCATAAATTTTTCATCTTGCAAAAGTTTCACGTTGAACTTCCACAAGGCCCAATTAAAACGGCTTTTTCTGAGGTTGCTTCCTAGTGTAGTCATGACAAGGCTATGGTCGCTGAAAGACACATGTTTCACTTCATAGTGGCCACAATCCCTTGCAAGATCAACTGTGACATAGATTCTATCCAGCCTAGCACAGCTTCCACGCTGGTAATGGGCATAGATAGGGCTACTTCCTCTTAACAATACATAACCGAGGTCTTCTAAATAACATTCCTGGAGCAGTGAAACAAGCACTCGCGAACTTTTATCTCGTACAGGGATGTTTTTGGCTCGGTCTTCAGCCAAACATACACAATTAAAATCACCAAGCAAAATTAAGTATTTATCACTTTTTAAAAATTGTTCGAAGTCTTCAAACAAACCAACACGCTCATAATCGATGTTTGGCGCATATATACAGATAACACGCCATTGCCTTGCGCAGTACGAAAAGTCAACAACAAGCAACCGTCCCGCCTCTGACGCAACTACTTTTTCACCTTCAATGCCCACGTTGTTCCTTATATAAACTGCACAGCCACCAGAGGTGCCTATCGCATGGCTAACACAAACATTGAAGTGCCTTCGAAAAGTTCCCACCATTCGATCCGTCTGCTCCTCACTTTCTATCTTTGTTTCTTGCACGGCTACTATGTACAAGTTATTTTCCAGAAAAAGTCGGTTAAGTTGATTTTGCCGCTTCTTAGTCGCCAATTCCCGTACATTCAATGTGGCAACACGTAAGGGAAGAGCGAGTTTTTCGTCCTTAATTTGTGAAGAGCACTCGGATCGGGCAGTGTTTACCCCAGAAGTCAAGGATGCAGTGGAGTCTTCACTCAGTTGTTGCAGTAGTGGGTCAGGATGAACTCGCTGCCCGTCGCCTGCTTCCTCAAACGAAGTTCGGTAGCTGGACGGGACAGCATCGTCCAGGCGGCGTCGCTTATTCGGTCCCATCTTGCTCACTCACCAAGGGGAAGCGAATCGCCGCCTTTATTTCGGCGGTTCATCCACCGGGTGTCTATCAGGAGGAATGTTCGGTTTCGGCTTTAACGACGTTCGTCGCGTGAACGCCGTTTTCAAAGGCGGGCCCCCGCCACCTGCACCACCCAGATGGTCCGGTTCACCGACACTGTCGCTGTGCATGCGCTTTGCCGACGCCTCTACAACGCCTTCCATTGTTTGACACTGTACTGTCGGTGTTTCATTTGGCGACGTCACGATAGCTTCACTAGAAGATTTCCCTTGATGACATTTTCCATTCATTTTGTTGTGCACGTCGTCACTGTTTGCACCGGCCAGATTTTTTTCACACGTTATTGTTTGTGGGGATGCGCGACTCTCGCGCGTCCCCTGATGTTTTTCCCGCATAGCGCATCCCCTGATACGCTGTTTTTCCGCACGGCTCGCGTGGCCTGGCGGTCGGAGTGGTACAAGCGCGGTGCGAGAGATGGCGCTACTGTCGCGCTGCTGCGGGGTTACTTGGGCGCTGAAAGGGAAGGCGCTTGGTCTCTTTGGGTTCGGGAAGCGAGCGGGAGCGGACGTGCCGCCCGCGCGTGCGCCGACTATGCTTCTGCGAAACCGTCTCGCGTGGCCGCCTTCGAACGTGCCACCATTCGCGTGACTGTACACGCGAACGACCAGGCGTTGGGATCCAGCATGGGGCGAACATATTCGCTCGCAATGCGGTCGCGGTAACTCGGACTTCTAGATTTGTCGCGCGCCCATCGGCATGCTTTGGGGATAGCAACTCGGCTAGCAGGCATTGATCTATGAAAGGTGCAATAAATGCCCTTGTGACTGTTTGCACTACTGTGTTGTCGTTCCTTTGTCCCCAAGAGTACGGAGGAGAACCTCGTATCTCCCACATGTTTCAATAGCTGGCTCACGTTGTTGTACCGCTGCCGGAGGCGTTTCCACAGGGTTTTGTTCCTTCGTCACCGTGGCAGCTGCTTCTTCAGCTTCAGCCTCGTACATGATATTATCCAATATGTCAGCGTTCTTTCTGTGGCCCGTTATATTTGCGTACGTGAGCACGCATTCGCTTTCGTCATGGCCGAAGCGTCGGCACCGTGAGCATCGCGGGATCCGGCAGTCGCGGCGGATATGGCCTTTACCCTGGCAGCGCAAGCAAAGTGGCGCCTTGCCTGAAATAGCTACGAGAGCAGGCTCGCCAGCGACACGTACTTGGTATGGAATATCTTCAGTCGTGACCCCGGCCTTCAGCTTGAGGTTCAGCACGCGCGTTGTCGTACCTTTTTCAGAAATGCCAAGGACACGCCAGCGCTCCTTTGTCGTTTCCATAACCTCGCCGTATGGCTCAAAGGCCACACTTATGTCGTCATTCGTCACGTTAGGGAGGACCCAGTGAATTTTCACTCGGAGATCTTGTTTGTTCGGGTCTAATACCAGACATTTTCTGCCTTTCACAGTAATATTCCCCGCAGTTAACAACTTCTTCATGCTTTCATGGCTCTTGAACGCAACAGCCCACACATGATTCACCTGAAATACTCCTAAGGCGTCAACCTCAGGCAGCAGCTCCAAACGTCCAAGGGCATCCCGGTAGTCTTCAACTCTGTACGGCCTTGCTCGTAGGTCACCGTGCAAAAAAAGTGTATTCAAAACAATACGACCTTTTGGCAAATAAGGCAGGAGCACTTGGTAGTCCTGGCTGTCTTCCATGTCGTCCCTGTTTCCGCAGCTAAACTGGGCCGCTAACACCGCCCCGTTGGAGCACATGAAAAACACGTCCGTAGGTTTTCGCGGCCGGAAGTGTCTGTGCTAGCCGGGCGGACAAACGCACCCCTTGGGAAGAATCACCGACGTGTACAAGGTCAGAAACATTCGTTAGAAGATAGCAGGAGAGGGGGAAAGATTGACAGCGAGCGCACGTATGTAAAATAGCGATAAAGGCCATGAAAGGAAAAAAGAAGCAGCGCCCAACGTGGGGCTCGAACCCACGACCCTGAGATTAAAGGTCTCATGCTCTACCGACTGAGCTAGCCGGGCGGACAACCGTACCCCTTGGGAAGAATCACCGACGTGTACAAGGTCAGAAACATTCGTTAGGAGATAGCAGGAGAGAGGGGAAAGATTGACAGCGAGCGCACGTATGTAAGGTAGCGATGAAGGCCATGAAAGTAAAAAAGAAGCAGCGCCCAACGTGGGGCTCGAACCCACGACCCTGAGATTAAAAGTCTCATGCTCTACCGACTGAGCTAGCCGGGCGGACAAACGTACCCCTTGGGAAGAATCACCGACGTGTACAAGGTCAGAAACATTCGTTAGAAGATAGCAGGAGAGAGGGGAAAGATTGACATCGAGCGCACGTATGTAAGGTAGCGATGAAGGCCATGAAAGGAAAAAAGAAGCAGCGCCGAACGTGGGGCTCGAACCCACGACCCTGAGATTAAAAGTCTCATGCTCTATCGACTGAGCTAGCCGGGCGGACAAACGTACCCCTTGGAAAGAATCACCGACGTGTACAAGGTCAGAAACATTCGTTAGAAGATAGCAGGAGAGAGGGGAAAGATTGACAGCGAGCGCACGTATGTAAGGTAGCGATAAAGGCCATGAAAGGAAAAAAGAAGCAGTGCCCAACATGGGGCTCGAACCCACGACCCTGAGATTAAAAGTCTCATGCTCTACCGACTGAGCTAGCCGGGCGGACAAACGTACCACTTGGGAAGAATCACCGACGTGTACAAGGTCAGAAACATTCGTTAGAAGATAGCAGGAGAGAGGGGAAAGATTGACAGCGAGCGCACCTATGTAAGGTAGCGATGAAGGCCATGAAAGGAAAAAAGAAGCAGCGCCGAACGAAGGGCTCGAACCCACGACCCTGAGATTAAAAGTCTCATGCTCTACCGACTGAGCTAGCCGGGCGGACAAACGTACCCCTTGGGAAGAATCACCGACGTGTACAAGGTCAGAAACATTCGTTAGAAGATAGCAGGAGAGAGGGGAAAGATTGACAGATAGCGCACGTATGTAAGGTAGCGATGATGGTCATCATCATCATCATCATGAAAGGAAAAAAAAAAGAAACAGCGCCCAACTTGGGGCTGAGATTAAGAGTCTCAAGCTGTACCAACTGAGCACGCCTGACTTTTTTTTTTTTTTGTTCTGACACTTTTTCTTTATTCGGCGACTTTCTTTTTTTTTTAGCATAGCAGGTGCCATACACTCGAAGCGTTTTTCTTTTACAGCTTTTCTAACAAACACAAAGAGAGAATCTCACATCTCTTTAAGTACCCGTCTTTGCTGCAGGCGCTGCTGCCACACCTGCCATCTCTTGCTAAACTCATCTTCACCGCCCAGAAGCGAACTTGAATACGCAAAAGCATCCCAAAAGTGCGTCCGCATAGGTTTCGCGTTTTACAGAGCGAGGACGTAGTCAGTTCATGATCTCCAAATTGCGTACAATCTGAGTAGTATCAGGCTTTCAACACTGCTGCTATGTTTGTCATGTTCCAGTGTCAGAAATTTTACGTTATCCCAGTTTGGGTATATGTGTACGTCCAACACAATTCCTATGTTGTGCCAAAAGTGTACTGAGTTTTTACAAAAAAAGAAATACCTGCTGCAGCGATTCTGCATAGGGGGAGAGCGGGCAGTCCGTTGATCAGGGCACAATAAAACCCTTGTTACGTGGCCATGTTTTTACAGGTAAAACTTCGACATGTACCCTAACGAAAAATGCGTAATTGCTGTTTTTACAGGATATTTTTGTAGGCGCTTGAAAACGTCAGACTCGAGCTGCTTCCAGCTCGAGACCGATATAGTGGTCGTTGTAATAGCATACCTAGAGTGTGCCAGTAGAGGCTCTTCTGTTTTACATTCTTTATGTACTCTTGAGAAAAATGTTGCTCGAAGAAGCGAGCTGCCTGCTCCACCTCCCTGTACTCTTAGGGTGCGGGCTTGTGGGACTGCTTGGACACCAGCGATCCACTCACCTAAGTACCACCCTCCTAATTGTTTGGAAGAATGAAATACAATACGATGGGTTTGGTTTTTGAAGAAAAGGTACCTGTGAAATTTGAGTTTTACATCTACGTTTACCAGCCCTAAGCCTCCTTTTGCCTTACTTAAGGATAAATTACTGCGCCTCATGTGCTCAAATCATGACTCCCAAATATATGTTGCGCAAAATGTATGTAGTCGAGTAACGTGAGCCGGCAAGCAGGGCATGACCTGCGCTGAGTACGATATAACTGGAAAGAACACACTGTTACACACAAAGGCTCTGTTAATAAGCGGGACCACTCTCTCTTGCCACTGCTGCACTTTTGCCGCGAGGGTACCACTTCGAATTGTGTTTTGTCCATACTGTAGGTTGGTAGCATCAAAACACGCACCGAGGTAGCTGATGATTCCACACGTCCACTTCACCTCTGGAAAGGTGGTTGGTTTTAAGGCCCCGAACCTAGCCATGCAACCGCGCACTTTTCCCGATTCCCTTTAGCACCAGGCACTTTACAGAAGTCCATGACATGCTGCACTTCTTGGCGGACTTCTTTAGTGGCACGGACAAGCGTAAGGTCCTCGGCGTAGGCGAGGACTCTCAAAGAAGTATCTGCGAAACTGAAGCCTGACGCGGTTCCAAGTACAGAGCAAAAAGAACTGGCGACATTGGGCATCCTTGCCTAATGGACCTGTTGAGCTCTATTGTCGGAGTTGTTTGCCCGTTGATTACCAGTCACGTTGTCACTTCTCTGAAGCAGACACTTGTATATTTTAGAAGCCGGTCCCCAATGTTGCAGGCCCTAAGCAAGTTTAAGAGAAAGTCATGTGTTACTCTGTCGAAAGCCTTGCTCAGATCCACTTGCAAAACCGATCCCCTGGATCCATCAACGGAGGCTGCTTCGCACAGTATCCGCACGGCATGCAAGTAATCACTGATGCGACGTCCTTTGATGCCATAAGATTGATGGTTCCTTTTTAAGTGTTCCGAAGGCAAAGTCCAGCCGTCTAGCTATAAATTTAGCAAGAATTTTGTAATCGGCCGTTAAAAAACTAATGGGGTGAAAATCGCTCACTGTCGGCACTTTCTTTGATTGCTTCTTTGCAGTAAGACAGTAACATCTCGTCGCATAGATGGCGGCAGCAATCCTCGTTTCAAAATGTCATCGTACACGTCGCTTAATGTTGGGGCTGATTCCGGGGAGCTAACCGGGCGGACAACCACAGTTCGTGGCAAGAGTGACTGGTGGGTACAGAATCAAAAATATTCGTCAGAAGACGGGAACAGAGTGGGGAGAAAATGCGAGATAGCGTGAGAGTGAAGGACAATCAAAGTGAGTCGATGTGAGTGCTGACACGCATGCTGGTAAGTGTAACTTGAATGTCTTTTAAAGAAATGTACTTGGTTCTGTATCTAGCGATGAAGCATACGAAAATAAGGAATCTATTAGGAAATGCTGCTGTCACATATGCAAGTGCTTGAATGCCGTAGCGTGTTCTAAGTGTAGGCGCAATATATTACAAATGGCTTTAGTTATATATACTATGCTTCCCAAATAGACTTTTAAACGAGTCTTTGTAGAGCGAATAGATCCGCCTTGACGGGCGTACTGACTTCAGCAAGTGGATTAAAGATGGCTGTAATTACAGAGCCTTTGCGAACAATGCGCGATGGATGGTTGTCTTCATATTTGTATTTTTTCTATGTTGTGCCACCTGTGTGGTAAAGCAGGCCCTCCTCAAAGAAAAGAGAAAAAAAAGAATTTCTTTATTACTAAGACATATGTTTCATTCAAAGCAAAGACGAGTTAGGTGATACATTCGACGCAAGAGCAACAACTTTTGTAGTTGAATGTAGTAGTAGCTTAAGTACAGTACGACCACGTATCACACCCTCCCCCCCTCCCTCAAGAGAACGAATAAAAACGCAATAGGATAACTCTTCTAAACTGTATTTCTTGCTTCTTTGTTTGGTTGTTTGATTGACTGCGACTGCTTTACGGCAGACAGTGTAGAAGAGAGCAAATCGCTACTTTGAGAACGACCTATAGTACTCGACACGGATGATGCGATAAGAAAAACATTTTCCTCGCTAATTCACATTGCTACTAAAACTCTGGCAAATAAACGTTCGTCTCGTGCGCGGATTAGATGCTTGCGTGTCCCCTCATAAACACCTGCCTCTTCATTGAAAGATATATCACCGCTAGCTGTTTTAATGAAATGAAACTGTGGGAACATTTTAGTATTTACGAGTGTAACTAATCTGTCATAAACGAGAAGAAAGGGGGTTAACCGAGGGGCCCGACTTTTATTAGTCATCCACTTTAATTTCCATTAATTTGTCGTTTCATTATTTCATTTATTAAGCACAAGTAATTTCCCTTATGTTGTCCTTGGTGTCAGTGTTTGTTGGCTTCTTATGATGTGACTAACCTGTCCTAACTAACTCGACCTCTTCGACTGCGCAAAGCGCAATCTGGAAGTTAACTTTATTACTTGGGTGTATAATACACGAATTTCCAGACATCGTGATGAGATCCAGACCACCTTTCATCGCGGCGTTCTCTACGAGAGACAGGTCCCTTCTCTAAAACCGTGATCCAACTTGCTGCATAACTACACACGTATTCGGCGCGTCTTGTCTGGCGCTTGTGATCAATCCGTCCGTCCGTCCGTCCGTCCGTCCGTCCGTCCGTCCGTCCGTCCGTCCGTCCGTCCGTCCGTCCGTCCGTCCGTCCGTCCGTCCGTCCGTCCGTCCGTCCGTCCGTCCGTCCGTCCGTCCGTCCGTCCGTCCGTCCGTCCGTCCGTCCGTCCGTCCGTCCGTCCGTCCGTCCGTCCGTCCGTCCGTCCGTCCGTCCGTCCGTCCGTCCGTCCGTCCGTCCGTCCGTCCGTCCGTCCGTCCGTCCGTCCGTCCGTCCGTCCGTCCGTCCGTCCGTCCGTCCGTCCGTCCGTCCGTCCGTCTGTCTGTCTGTCTGTCTGTCTGTCTGTCTGTCTGTCTGTCTGTCTGTCTGTCTGTCTGTCTGTCTGTCTGTCTGTCTGTCTGTCTGTCTGTCTGTCTGTCTGTCTGTCTGTCTGTCTGTCTGTCTGTCTGTCTGTCTGTCTGTCTGTCTGTCTGTCTGTCTGTCTGTCTGTCTGTCTGTCTGTCTGTCTGTCTGTCTGTCTGTCTGTCTGTCCGTCCGTCCGTCCGTCCGTCCGTCCGTCCGTCCGTCCGTCCGTCCGTCCGTCCGTCCGTCCGTCCGTCCGTCCGTCCGTCCGTCCGTCCGTCCGTCCGTCCGTCCGTCCGTCCGTCCGTCCGTCCGTCCGTCTGTCTGTCTGTCTGTCTGTCTGTCCGTCCGTCCGTCCGTCCGTCCGTCCGTCCGTCCGTCCGTCCGTCCGTCCGTCTGTCTGTCTGTCTGTCTGTCTGTCTGTCTGTCTGTCTGTCTGTCTGTGTCTGTCTGTGTCTGTCTGTCTGTCTGTCTGTCTGTCTGTCTGTCTGTCTGTCTGTCCGTCCGTCCGTCCGTCCGTCCGTCCGTCCGTCCGTCCGTCCGTCCGGTTAAATTTGTCTACCTTGGGTACAAGCGACAATATTTTGACTGCGTTAGGTGTTAGAAGAAACGCATGATCACTCATCGCAACACAAAAGTATTCAAATGAGTCAAATGAAATTATCCGTGAATGTGGTCACATGGTAGTTGAAGGAGCAGTGGGAAAAGGACAGTGACGGGTGTTCCCGCTAATGTCGCGTAATGAACAAAATACGTGGCAGTACCGACTTGTGACGTCACTCCAAATGCCTGACTTCAGAAAACCAAACTGCACCAGCCTCGGTGGCCCAGTGGCTATGGCGTGCTTTGCTAAGCGCATGATCCTGGGTTCCGTTATCGTGGTTCCCGCATTCTAATATAGGGCTGGATTACAAAAACACCTCGTTTACTTATGTTGACTGCGCGTTAAATGGAAATCCGAGTGGTCAAAATTATTTCTGAGCCGTTTTTTACTCCTGCGTCTTTCCTAACCTCAATGTTGCCTCGGGAGCCCAACCCCTCCCCCACTCCCAATGCATCAAACAACAAAACCGCCCTGACCACGTCTGCAAGCCTGCTCTTCACTAACATGAATATTTACCAAATTGCGCAACTTTCGGTCGTTCTAAGGAACGAACATAGATTTACGCGGTCCCGATAAGGATTCAGTTTCGGCTGCGATTCAAGTCAGTGGGTGTGTTATAAATTTCTTGCCGAGGAGAGACTGCAGCACATACCTTGGCTACTCGAATTCCTGAATAAAAATACACAAATGAGTCCGTTCACGCCGCAGGTTAAAGACGGCGAAGTATACGACGAACCATCCCGCTCCGCCTCGGCGCTCTAATAACCGCCTTCGCAAGAGGGATCGTCCCAAACTCGCATCACCCTTACACGTTGAATTCCCACGCCCTCTTCTCCCGACGCGTTGCCTCCCTCTTCTTCAGACGTCATCTCTGAAGATATCGCTCAAGCGGACGACTCAATTGTTCGGCGAGATGCAATCGCGCCTCTCTCTCTCTCTCTCTCTCTTGCACTGTACATACGTGCACGAACTACCGCCCTGCGAGGGGGCGCTCGCTCATGCCTTGCCTGCAGTCATTACCGACGTGATAGCAACAATGCCGCGTTCAGTTCCGCTAAATGGGCGTGCATTACGGATACCGCGGTGAAAGAAGTGGTCCCAACGGATAATCGTTCTTCTTCACGTGCGCGCCGTCCATATTCTGCAGTGCACTCACATCCGCGTACAGCCTGCACGTACCAGACCACGAGCCATGGATGCCGGAATGCATGCGGACGCCACTTCAGCCGCACACGCGTATCACATTTCTTCCACGTTCCCCGTAGCAGCGGTGTTTTAGATTGAAGGATACACCTCGGTTTCGCGGCTACGAGGCGGCGGGTGTTAACGGGTGCACCCTTGAAAGGGCAAGATTGGGAACCCGATACTGGGCATTCATTTAGCTCTCGGCGCCCAAGGAGCGGTAAGAACAAAACACGCTTCGAGAGCTATGTAAAACACGTCCTCGTTTAGAACGCGCTTGTACGAGTCGACCCAAGTTTGCATCAAATTTGTATATATGCTGTTCACATTCGGCCGTTTGAAAGCGCCCTACTTGCCGCTGATGATCTCGAGATCAGACGGGTTCCATTTCTGGCATGGCCGCCCTTTGATCGCATGCAGAAACGTAAGCCAGCGCTAAGATACCGGCGAGTGCTAAGGAAAGCACACGAGCTCTTCGGAGGTATTGCTCGAATTAACAACGTGCATACCACACCGTGTTTTTCTGCGTTAATGCGCAGCCAAATTTTAGAAGGTCAGCGTTGCTGCAGCTGTGATATCGGCCGCGATGTAGAACGCAAAGGAGTGCGCATTCGGGCTCAATGAGCTTAGCTCAATCAGTGAACGCTTAGAGTTAAGTACAGACAGGTTGGCAGCATTTCTGTCCGCACCAACACAGAAGAGTGCCAATTCCTCAATCTTTATTTATCGCTGCCAAATAAACGGCTTCACTTAAAATATGAAACTCAAGCGTTTTACGTGCCAACACCACGAACTTATTATAGCGCATGCTGTACGTAGCGGGCGACTAGTGTTTCAACTCGTCTTTGCTAATCAAAATGAGAAGATTTGACATGGCGGCGCCTTTGCGGTTGCATATATATATATATATATATATATATATATATATATGTGTGTGTGTGGTTGACGACAACGAAAGAATGAAAGGTTACAAAAGTAGACTCTTTAAACTCAAACACAATTAGCATAGATAACAAGGCAATTTATTCACCCGTAGGCACGCTTACAACTGTGGTATGAACTTAAGTACAATATAAGGTACAGCACATTTAATACATCATACTTGATGTAAACAAAACAGATTAGCAAATTAAATAACAAATGGTGTCTGTTTGACACTGGCTTTGCCACACACAACAACAAAACATCTATGTTCCAGCCATTTCACTTGTTTCTGAGACGTGAAGCGTTTACACGCGCTTGTCATTGCTGATTCACAGTATGGGTTTATAAAAAATAGGTCCACGGAACAAGCGCTCTTAGTTGTTAAAGACAAAATAATATATAACATTGAAGGTAAAAAATATACACTTGATCTATTTTTCGATTTTCGCAAGGCCTTTGATTGCGTACATCATGATACTCTCCTTAAGAAGCTTTGTGGCTACGGGGTTCGCGGTATTGCGCTGAACCTGTTGAAAAGTTACCTGACTAATAGATCCCAATACGTACGAACATATAACATCTCGTCCGATATACAGACAATAATGCATGGTGTCCCGCAGGGATCAATACTAGGGCCTTTATTATTCATTACATATATCAATGACCTAGCCGATATATATAATTCTCCAGATCTGGTAATGTACGCTGACGACACAAATCTTTTCTTTTCCTTCCGCTCATTACTCATCCTCCAAAATATGGTTAACACTTATTTACTGAAGCTTCGCGATTGGTTACACGTAAATAAGCTTAGTTTAAATATAAATAAAACAAAATATATTTTTTCAAGCCGATCAACACCGTGGAACGTTATTCTATACAGATTTATTATGATAATACACAAATCACTCAGGTTTCTTCTCAAAAATTCCTCGGTGTGTGGTTTAACGAAAATCTCTCTTGGTCTGTTCATATCTCAAAACTTGCTTCTGAACTAAGCAAAATTGTTGGTCTGCTCTTTAGGATTGCTAAACTCTTACCTGTTTGGTTAAAGGTGTCCATGTATAACGCACTGTTTTTCTCAAAACTGTCATATTGTAATCTTGTATGGGGGTACGACTACATCTTCAAATTACCATAAACTACTACTGCTACAAAAAAGAGCCTTGCGTGCTATTGAGGGCTATTGCGGCGCACCACATAAATTACGTACACAACCCTTGTTTGTTGAACATAGCATACTACAAGCTGAACAAGTGTATTATCTACGGCTGTTGCAACACATTCATAGAAACAGTTTGTACTCTATTGCTGACAGTACTATAAAATACGACCTTCGTGAGGTAAAACTACGTGTACCGCGAACACGCACGAATTATGGTTAACAAAAGCTAAATTTTCAAGTACCGAACGCCTTCAACAAGTTTCCCTTTAGAGATGATTTCTTTTTATCTAAAAATGTGTTCAAGAAAAACGTGAAACGACGTTTGATTGAAGGCGAAATTCAAATGTAAGAAAATGTATCTACCGTTTCTTTATACATACATTTCTTTCTATTTTGGTGCGGACAAGCAACAATAGTTTGCTGCAGTTGCATGTTTTCGTGTCTTAATTCACCAGCCATTTACGCATTGTACTTGTACGTGTATAACTTTGTGTGCTTGCATATTACCTTGCACATGCTTGTATTTTTGCCGAATTAAGTTTCACTGTGCGCATTGTAGCGTTGTTTTGACATATTTGTCGCGCCTTCCATGTGCATTTTTTTTTTCATTTATATTGTTACTGCCAACTGTATGGGTGCGGGGGCCTCGTCAGGCCTTACCGCCTTTTGTCCCGGTCCCCTCTTTTCCTTGAAAAGAAGAATAAACTTCACTTCACTTCACTAAAGCAGTTCTTTTTTTCCTCCGTACGTATCAAAGAATCAGTCTTTGTCTCACTGGTTTTAGGGTGGAGGCTGAACGTCTTGGCAAATTTTGTGATATCCTGCTATCGCTTCTCAGCAAATGGTGATATTTTAGCTTGAAACAACGAGCTTTCTATTTTCCAATGAGCATAGCATTTGCATGAGCAGAGGAAAGTGATTATAGTCTCTGAGCGGACTAACTTCAGCTGGCTCGGCTATCTTTCAGAGGTGAAGGGTGTGGGAGTTCCTTTGGTCTAGCGGGGCGCAGTCGTTGCTGTGCCTCCGGCTCCGGACTTATTCGCCATTGCGAGGAAAACCCCTCCCAAATGCCTGCCCCTCGACCTCGCGCCGTTTTCCCCGGGCGCCGCGGCCGCGTCCCGCGACGTCATGCTACGCGGCCCTCCGATTGGGTCGTGGGGCGTGACGTAGGGAAGAAGTCGCGACTAGGGAAGATCGCCGTTCGCGGGGGAGTCATGCTGCGGCAGGGACGAGCGCCGGTCACGAGAGGCAAGCTGCGAGGTACGTGAGCGACCAGCTATTTGTGTCCCCAACGCCCCTTCATGGGGAAGTTCACGTGCTTTGTCAGCTTGCCTAAGTGTGGCTTGCTGTGTGGTTCTGCGTTCCGCCCTTGCGGTAGTCGCAGGCGCTCGGTGCGTCACATTCTGTGTGTCCGAACCGTCGCTGACCATTGTCGATGACGGGAAGCGCTAGGTAGTGTTTGCGAACGCATTTCGGCCCGCGTGCGCGAACCATTGTTCGACGCGGCGTGGAACCTGCCTTCCCCCGCCATCGGGGCCGTGGGCGCCGAGTGTACTGTACTCCGTGTGTTTGGGTGCAGTTTGGTACGTGCTGGCCATATTGTAATCAATAAACGCATTAACTGCCCAGGACGTCTGGTGTTCCTGGGAGAGCGCCCATACGTTGTAAGGATTGGGGGCTCAATCCCATCGCTCGTAATCATTTGTCAAGATTGGAGTCGGCATGAATTAGAAGGTAGCTGGCCCATGCCGTCGTCCAACTTATCCACGCTGAGGACGTTCTTGAAGGAAAGGACTGCTTCTCATCGAGAACGAGGAATATGGGCTTATTTACAGTATCTACATCAGGATGTTGCAGTTCAACAGTCTAGCATGACTGCGAGAGAAAGTGCACTGAGCAGCCGCACAACAGCGGTTTATAAACACTCGGTCCTCCCTCGATCCCAAGGTGAGGGAAACGTTTGACCAGGAAACGAGCCGCCTTTTTGCGAGAGGGATTACACACACACACGCACAGGTTCACGGTCCCCACCCGAGGGCAGAGGGCCTTCGCAGAACTCGGAGCTAACCCCCGCAGCGAGCCCGCCGGTTGCCCCTTGTCTTGCGTCTTGAACGGCGCGTGGGAAGGGGCCTCGAACTACGTTCCCTCGGGCACTCCCTTATTCACAGCAGACCAGGTCGGTGGTGGCGGGTTCAGGCACAAAGCCTGCTTCGTCGAACTCATCTTGGCTCCAGCGACGGAGAGTCGAGGACGCGCGTATTGTTCTCAACACACAGTCGACTTAGTGACGCCGTGGCTAGAGTTTGCGGTGGCGTTCCAGGAAAAGTTGACGCCCGCTGTCGCAACTGGCTGGCAAAAGTTGCCCGTCAGCGGGCCGTCCTTAACAACGTACGGCCAGAGCCGGCCAGGCCTTTCGGCTCGGTGCTCGGAACTGCGGCGGGTCTATCGCCGTACGCCGTCGTGGTGCGTCGTGAAGCTCCCCTTCTCAGGGGCCATTTGGCGACGCCGTGCGGGGAGACGTAGAGTGAGCCCGCAAGGGCAGGAGCAGCTGCGTTTTTTGTGGGCGGAGCTTGTACTGAATGCGTAACTTGTTACGGACTACACCATAGGAAAATAAAATGAAATCCTATGCTCAAATTTTATTGTCATTAAAGCGAAAGCTTTACTGGCCGCGAACTTGCGATTTCGCCGTGGCCGTGCTCCGAGGAGGCACATGACGTCACACCGCGTTCCTCGTCACACCGCGTTCCTCGTCGTTGCGTTCGCCTCCGCCAGCTGCGTCGCATGCCTTATAACATGTCGGAGGATTGAAAAGGAGAGCTCGCTTGCGCCGCAACCACAGTTGAGGCGGCAGTATGGACGGCGACAATTCTATAAGCAGGAGGAGGCCTGGAATCGACATCGGAACGAGATGAGGAAACGAATCACCCAGGAAACAGACGAACAGCGCACCGAACGGCTAGCTAAACGCCGCAACATAGCTAGACAACCAGACTAACCTGGACTTGCAATCAAGATTAACCAAGGCTAACCATGCTATGCCTTAACTTTCGCTACGTATATCCTGACATAGCCGAGCTAAGCCACTGCAATTTTTTTGTTATTCTCGGCCCTTTTCTGGATTGGCTATAGAATTCCAGAAATCTTTTCGAGTGTGTCGCATATGTATGTTTTTCCACTTTTCGGTTTCGAGGTACGGGCCTACAACGTCAGTCAGCTGTATTCCAGTAAACAGTGATGGAACCAAAACGAAAGAAATATGGGACTTTACCTAACTGCTGCTTCACTACGTCAGGTATATCTTTTTTATTCCCGTATCGCCTACTTTTTTTCGTCGTTCCTGGAATTTTAATTGCTGCTGTTTATTCAACGGTATCCTTAGCCCTTTCCTTATCGTGGCTACATTTGTGCACCTTCGCTTTCTCGTCTAAATACAATCTCGTGGCAGAAAGCGTCGGCAGCGTGGCTGTACGCATTTCTACATTGGCAGCGGAGCGCCTTTATGAACGTGCAACGCGCGCGATCGAACGCACATACAACTCGGGCGGCGTTAATAAACGCGATTACCGGTTAAACGAGGATACGTGCTTGCATGTCGACGAGCACGCGCGCCTTTCAACGAAGGTCGCACGTATATATGAAGGCCTTATCGCCAGTGTATCTCACTACGGAACATATTTCTTTTTTTTTTCCTGTCTTCTCCTTCTTATCTGCGGCCTCCATCAATGAGAGCGTACTAGAGTGGCCAGACCGACGGTTCGCTCCGCCAGAGCGTAATGGCTTCATCGCGGGCTTTCAGTGCGTACGTACTACGCCGAAGTAATTCGCTCTGCGCCCGCCAGCCACGCGCAGCTGACGGCTGTAGAGCGCGCGTCGCCTTCGATATCGACGACGTCGCGATAACTAATTCAGAGCGATCGCGCGGGCGACTCTCAGTTTGAGCAGGAAGCCGCGCGGAGACAGGAACTCCATCGCCACGCGTAGCAAAGTTCCGCGAGGAAAAGTTGTTCCCGATCAAAAAGCGATTTACAGATGGCTGCGGGTGTCACCTTCTATGCCTCCACAGCCCGTGGACTGAGACCTGGCCCCGTTTTGTTTGTTTTTCTTCTTTTCGAATCAAGGCTTCCTGCTCGCGCTTGCTCTAAATGACTTCCTGTGCCGAACTGACAACACGAATGCAAACCGCCTCGATTTACGTTTGTCCCGTGTATTATCTCGGCGTACAAATACCGACGCCACGCGTTTGCTGGCGGCCCGCGGTGAGTTTTGCCTGCTGGAGGCATAAATTCCGGCACATGTCTGTCCGTCCGTCTGTTAGTCTGTGTCCGTCTGTCTGTCTGTCTGTCTGTCTGTCCAGAACTGAGGTTAAACACCGCGAATAAAACAAGGAATAAAACAAATACCACAGACAAGCCCTGTTTTTGTTCCTTGGGTCCTTGTTTTATTCGCGCTGTTTAACCTCAGTTCTAAACATGGACCAACTAGCCCTCATCAAGATCTTACTAATCTGTATGTATGTATGTATGTATGTACGTATGTATGTATGTATGTAGCACAGCTTTTGTTCCTCGGGTCCTTGTTTTATTGGCGCTGTTTAACCTCAGTTCTAAGCATGAACCAACTAGCCCTCATCAAGATCTTACTAGTCTGTCTGTCTGTCTGTGTCTGTCTGTGTGTCTGTCTGTCTGTGTCTGTCTGTATGTCTGTGTCTGTCTGTGTCTGTCTGTCTATGTCTGTCTGTCTGTCTGTGTCTGTCTGTGTGTCTGTCTGTCTGTGTCTGTCTATGTCTGCCTGTCTGTGTCTATGTCTGTCTGTCTGTCTGTGTCTGTCTGTCTGTGTCTGTCTGTCTGTCTGTCTGTCTGTCTGTCTGTCTGTCTGTCTGTTAATTCGTCCTTTTCGAGACACGCAGAACACAGGAGCACGTAGTTCTTACGTGGCACCATAGGCTAACGCAATGCTTTCGCCTGACTGCGCATTATAACAGCTACAGCGGAAAGAACTACTTTCGGAGCAGTAAATCTCGCCGGGGACACTGCACGCCGCGGCCCCTCAGCTGTCGCGTCCGCATACGGTTGTTCCGTTCGTGCTTTCGCCGTTTTCTCATTAGCTTCGCGAAAACACCGACCCAGAGGCGTCGTATATACGTTGTCAGCGTGTCTGCAAAGCGGGCCAGCACGGGTATGCGCTGTCGTCGATCGTGGAGGAATGCGAGAACGAGTTCACGCGTGATTAACGACTGTGATCGTTTTGAGCTTCATTTTCTTTACTTTGGACACGCACAGAGGCCGTGTGTTACACGTAGACATAGGCGAGCAACGAAGAGACAACATTGTGTCGATAGAAAAATCAAGAAACAGAGGGAGAAACTAAGGCGCTGAACAAGGATGGCAGAGTCGGGGGGAAGGTGGCTTGTTCGAAATTTCTTTTTTTTTTTCTGCAACATTTTTTTTACGTCACTAACAGAGCTGTTTTGTGGCTATACAGGAGTGTTATAAACACCTGAGGCAAATATTATTCCTCTACGTGCCACAGTTCGTTTAAAATACTACTACTTCTTCCTTTAAAAGAGAGACATAGAGGGAAATTCCCTTTACGTCTCGTGTATATTATTATTATGCGGCTGTAAACACGACGACCGTTGGCCAGATATTGTTAAACGTCACGACTACACAGTGACTCTGGCCAGAAGGAAAACTTCTAGCGCAGGAAAACTTCTAACGACTCTAATTGATAACGACGATGGTTATCAATCAGACGTTATAGGTAGTCTAAAGATCAACACTGCGTCAGCTGAGTCGTGCATAGAATTTTTCTTCAAAACGCTATTTCCATCCATTTGGTAGGAGGATTTTCATTATTGCTGTATTGCTCTTTATTGTCGTATTTCTTTTCTATTCGTGCCAAAATCCCAGCGCAGGTAAACTTGTGTGAGGTCACGTATTTCATAACCTTTTCTAATGCTTGGACCACTCTGTCGCATTGAAGGTTCTGGAAACTTGCGCTGTCGGGTCTTTGCTTCTTTCGAAATACAATGTAGTCCTTCATTTTAGATAAACAGCTTCGATCCGAGTAGACCCCGTAAAAATCTATCAACGTCACGGCAAGCAGTTGCCAAGCATTCGCTTGTGTCTTTTCTGGTTCCCAAAGCCTCCTTTTACGGCGAGAGTGGCCGTTTCGCTATTACAGAAGCGTAATTTGCGAACACAGCCCAACACTCTTCTTCTAGGTGACCCCATAAATAGGCGCCTCCCTGCTAATCTCTGTCCATCTGCATTTGGTTGTGGTGCTGTCGCCCCAGTGGAATACTCCCGCGTGCGCGTGCCATTCCATGTATGCCTGTCTCTCTCCGCGCGCTGACGAGGGGCAGGCACTCATGACGTTTAATATTCGCGTCCTTCGACGCAGGCGCGCATAGGAAAATTTCCTAGACGCGGCGCCAGTGGGGCGTTAAAGAGATATGGTACACACAGAGCCAAGCCTTGTGCACTGAATGCGGCACATCACTGACGTGGCTTAGAAAAGGCATCATCACAACACGCATACATAAACGCCAGTGTATAGTTTTCCCGTGGCGAGCGTCTGTTCGCTGTCACGAGAACAGAAGACAATCCGCGACGCGGCGTCGTCGTCTGCTGGACAGCCGCGTAATGCACACGGAGCAATTAAAAATTAGGCGCCGTCAATCTGGCTCCTTCTGTAACGCGCGATAAAAAACAGGAAGTACGCCAGGCCATAGTAACTGTTTTGTTTGAATGAGAGCACACGCTCAGTCGCTGCATAGCTCATTAAATCACGCGCTAGGTTTTAGGAGTCGAGTCTACAGCCAGACGGATACACCACTTTTAACAGGTCGTATTTACTTCCTCTTACAACATTACAAGGGCGAGCAGCGAACGCACTAGAAGACGCGCGTGCCAGACACCCCGACCTGTACCCCCGATCAGGCGCCAATTAATTCCGTCCGCTTAAAGTTTCGTTTCACCACATTTCTTGCGTACTCAGAATCACGCAAAACGTACATACCTAAAATGGAATAATAATTTGCGATTCTTCCGTGATTTTTTCCAGGCTTAGAGAATGTGGACTCCATGCGAGAGCTCTCTGAAAGAACATCAGATATAAGAACATTAACTATTTTATGTCTAACATATACATGGAAAGCACCAATCTAGCAACTTGAAATATATGCTGGTGCAAAACATTGCGAAAAACAATTATGCAGCAGAACCAACGAGTCGTAATCTACATATAGCGAACCTTTGTGTGAGCGCATAAAGAGTCGAAACAAGAGTACACGCACGCATGCGCAAACACACAAGCGCAGGTGTACAGAAATTATGCCGAGCTTTTCGTTATGCGGAGTTGCTGACTAGCGAGTACGACGGACGCTTTGAACGCATCATGGTTTCAGGGGCAGCATGCGCACACTTGCGTAGCGAAATTCAAATCCATTCTATCCCTCATTACAGTGCAGCCGTGGATGCGCGAAGGCGAGCTTTCTGGTTGTTTGCTTTTTCCTTCCCCCAGTCCGGTGGCCGCCGCTGCAGCAGATGCGGAATGCACTGCCATATGGAGCGCCATCTCGTGGTGCTGCAGGAAACCCAGCGGTGCGCGCAGCGCGCGTGCTCCGCTGTGATTGGTCGGCCCATTCGACAAAGGAACAGCCAGGCCTCAGCTCTCACGGTCACGAAACCTGACGACGTTCGCAAAGAACAGCTTCGCCTTTAGAGAGTGAACCCATGGCGACATACTAACACTGATAGAGAACACCGAGCCATCTGCCTTCCAAATCATTTCACTAAAATGCTTCCAGCCGTTCGTCTGTTGTTTACGAGGCCTTCCAACTCATTTCACTAAAACACTTCCCACATATCATTCAAACTTGCGGCACAAGTGCAATCAGAATTGTTTCGAGTTGCATGCGGCAAGTTTAATTTGAATATCACTATTTTCGTCGCTGATCTTCATTTTCTTTTTTTCTTTTTTGAACGCGCTATACCTTGGTGTGCAAAATTGTGCACACAGCACCTGAAGATATAGGTGAAGTTATCGCTAAAGCCTCCTACTATGATAAACGCCTGCCTGCCTTCCTGTCGGTCGGTCGGTCGGTCCGTCCGTCCGCCTATTCTTTATGATATCGCGCAGTGTTGCGGTTGCTCCTATCTCTACATTTAATATATAAGAACTGCCACTTCTCTAATGCCACCATGACATATACATCATAGTCAGCTTGCGGGCCGAAACGCGACCCTTCCATAATTTATACACGGACCCACGGGCGGTACGCCGCTTGCGGTGATTTCCCAAGCGTGTTCGGGTGAGGATCGTGTCCGGAGCGCAGCGGCATCGGTGATAATAAGTGCGACGATTGCGTGGAAGTTCCTTCTTGGCCACAATTTACACGAACGGTTTCGCCTCTTTATTGCTTGTTTGCCCAAAAGTGCGAAATAACAGCTACTCGAAACTGTGGTGTGCTTCTTACGAACCAAGTATACAGCTGAACGAAGCACTCGACAATTACCGTATTTTGGGATGGGCATAACGTAAGTACCACTAGCTGTAATACCAGAGGTGAAGCTGGGGTAGTGCGCGTGCGCGTGCGCGAGATCACGTACACAGAGCCCTCTTTCGGAGCGGTGTGTAACGAAAGAAGCACGATAACCGCAGGGCGGCCCAGCGGTCGTGTTGCGACCCCACTGTTGCCGGAGGGAGGGGGAAGAGCCAGCATCATTTATTTAAGATTCTCGCGTGCGGATGGCAAGCCATCGATCACCGTATCCCTCGACAGAGCCGCAGAAGCGTTGCCTCGAAATAAGTGCAAAGAGGCAGGCAAGTAGAAGCCGTCTTCTTGCACGCTAACACGGGTTCCCACAAACTATTGCGCGCTTCAGTTTGTTCTGCGCAGTTTATCAACGTACCAATGAAATGCGCTGACGTGACTGCACTATAGTGTGTTTGGACACATTCATGTTTGCATCGCAAACCGTAGCGTTGACATGACTGACACAAGAAAGCCGACAGCTACGCACGTCGCGTTAACTCTATAGAGGCTTATTCATTTACGTATCGACCAACTAGCCCAAGAACGAGTTGCGTTAAATGCTGTGATTTAAAAGGGCACGCGCCTTTTAAATCATGTCTGCGCGTGCGTTTGCGATAAAACGTCATGGAGTAATAGTTTTACGTATGTGGAAACGTGAATCTGCGAATTTCGCGTTGCTTCCTCGTACAGCTCGAGCCCTGCGGCAACGTGGCATTATCTGTAAGTACAAGGCCAGCTGCCTTCTATCGGGTCAGCGCACGAGCGCCGGCAGATGTGGGCAACGCAGAAAACCCGACCAACTCCGACGTGGCATTACGTCACTCTCTCCGCACACCACATATTCATAAAACCAGTTCATGAAACGTTTTCGCCCACACTTTCTCTTGTTCCAGAAATGCCTTCCCCCTCGCCCTACGCTAGTCTTCCGAAAACTCAACTTCACCCAAATGGAAATCCACTTTTGTTTTGCTTTCATTCTTTACATTTGATAGACTTTGTTTAAATTTATAGGAAAGTACATGAAAACGTTATGCAGATATTCCTCTGGGAGCTGTGTACGTATGCGTAAGCATTGTGCAACTTGTCCGTCTCCACACAGCCCGGTTTCATTATCAATGTTATGAAACTTGATCCGACCAGTACAAACGACAGCGCTGCAGCGGCTCGAACAGGTGCGGACGGCGGCGCAAGGCGAATTGATGACACAAGCAAACTACTGCAGGTGGCTGCGCCAGGTGCGCTGGTGACGTTCCGAATTTAAGATCATTATAAGCCGTTGCCGCTCTTTAGCACCTTATTCATCCGCGTCGACGTTTTTCAAAACAATGGAACGAGCTCCCTGCTGTAATACTATTACCATGTAACTTTAACATGACTGTTGCAATAAACTTGAACCATTGTGAACCGTCATCAACCGCACTCCGGCGGCGGTCATCGACAGCAACGTGCGACAGATGTGCGACGCGGCTCTCGCCGCGCAGGTAGCTCTGCTTCACCACGAATAGGCGCGTCACCGCGCCACATAGGCAAATGTCAACAACTTGCCCACGCGCGCTGTTTGGGCAGCCGCCGCCGCGTCTCTTTCACCCTTCTTTCAATTCCCTCTCCCTCTTGTGCAGCGCGGTTGAGGTGTCCTCACCTGAGAGACAGTTACTGCGCTGCACTTTACCACAATTTTTCCTTCCAACAAGAATCTCTCTCTCTCTCTGTGCTATGTGTTAATTCTTGCCGCTGAGTTCGCGTTGAAAAGAGACGCGCGGGCCCCAATCTTGAAAGCGATCTGTGATGGGTGCTCACCTCGCCGGGCGCTGACAGCTTCGTGTGCTCTGTGTTCTCGCCGCGTATCTCGCATTGAAGCGAGAGGCAGCACGAAGGGGAATTCGCTCGCTGTTGCGGGCGCTATCTTGAAAGCGAGCGTCTTTCAGGACGAACGGACGGACGGTATTTATCTTTGGGTAAGCATAGAAAGGATTACGCATGTAAAAAGAAATGCTTCTTTAGGAGAGACAGTACGCATGCAATGCTTTTCTTTTTCGATGAAAATGACATGCAGAACGAAACAAGGGCCGAACAATTACTGTCCTCTTTCATATCCCTGTCTTGTTATTATTCTTCAAAGTACGAGCTCAAGGCTTCCGCCTCAAGCACTTACTGCCCAGCAAATCCCGTTATCAAGAGAAGCACATGAAAAAGCTGCCGGAGGCGGTCACGATAAGCATCGCCGCAACGCACTCTTTGGAGCGCAATAGTGATCGCTAACGAACGCAAGCGCTATCAGCGAGCATTCTTCGACCAAGCGGTGCACGGTATTACAAATAGCCGTAATTGTTCGCCAGGCGTCTTCAGGCGAAGCGAAGCAGCAGGAGGCCAAGTTCGACCGCAAGCCTCGGAGTTGACCTTAAACGAGTGCCGAGGCATGTTTCTGAATTCGTAGAAACGCCATCACACGCTTCCCTCACGGAAAAGGGGGACACTTGCAGAAACCTATGTTTTTTTTTTCCTTATCAACTTCGAAGCACTACTGACAGAATATTTTAGACACTTCCTTTTTTTTAGCTGAAATGAAGGCCCTAAGCTTCTACGCTACGGAAAAAAGCAGTGGCAGACCTCACAGGGCCCTAATTAATGCAGTATAATGACTTTTCTACAGCCATTTTCGCTGTAGAAAATTCTGTCAGTTTTCTGTCAGTCTTCTGTTATCAATATTTATTTATTTCCTTTTTCTTTCAATCTTTTCTTTTTATTTCGCTCACGCTTTCTTTCTTTCCTTATTTATTTATTTCCTCAATTCTTTTCTTATTTCTTTTTACCTTCCTTCTGTCGGTCTTTTTCATTATTTCTTTTCCTCCATCTTCCTTTCATTTTCATGAAGACAATGTCGCCCGATAGACGGAGTGAAAGGTGTTTTTTTTTTTTTCTCGCGCAGGGCGACTACTGCGAGGTCGTGGAAAAGGGATAAAGCGCGAGTCACGTCGAGCAAGAAACAATAGGTGCAGCTCTCGAACGACACAAACTCCAGGAGAGACAACATTGATGTGTTCCGTTTCTCGGACGGCAAGCGAAGTGTGCCACATTATACGCCACATCTGGCTCGGGCAAGCCCGATATCCGTAACATACATCCTATAGCTACCTATTATACCACGGCTTCGCAGACACCGCGAAGACGACAGCGGCGTTGTATGCAATAAAGTGCCGTAAAAACTGCAGACGCAGCGGAGAAATTGATTCGTGAAAAAGAACCGCGCGTTTCTCGCGGGCCACCGAGCAAGTGATCTTCTCCAGCAACCAGACATCACTAACACCCCCTCCATTCCTGCCGACTTTTGCCAGCTTCAGGCCTTTCTTCCACCGACTCCAACTTTCAGACAAACGGTAACGGGGCGTATTAAACTCCCGTCAAAGGCGCTTTTCGTTGAGTATCTTTCATTTGTTGGTTCCCTGATGTGAGGCAGTATACTACGCGTTTTTTTTTTTTTTCGTGTGCCTACTTTGAGTCTAAGCAAGCGATCGTGGCTTCTCTCATTTTCTCCTTGTCCCGCCCGATTCTTTCCTGCAACGACTTTGTGATCGTCCGTATACCGTCATCTTGATTCCATCTATAAACGTTTGGAACCAAGTGCTGCGGAAGAATCTCACAAGGCTCGGGCTGTGTTGCAGGAACACCGTTAGCAGCGGGACTTTGCAGCATGTAGCAGTCGCCAACAGTCTTTTGTCGGAAAGTGGTAGGCTGCGGGAGGCAAGGGATAACGTGAAAACGTTCTGGTAATAACATTACGTAGTTATTGATGGCGACTAGCAATCTTTGGGAACTTCACACACTCCGCGGTGCGTATTGTCACGTGGTAGTGACGTTGAAGAAAGCATCAGAATTGTGAATGATGAAACTAGCGTTTTATTGGGCCAGCATGTGCCCTCAAAAGGCTACACTCAAAGCATAAAGCTAGCGCCGAACACAGCAGGCGATCGTCGAAAACCTGATCAGCGGGTAAAGTGCGTCAGCTTTTATACATGAGCCATCGCACGTTCCAGATTAATTTCTGCTGCCCGCATGTCTCCAGAAAGTTCTACACCATTCGCGTCGCGCATACATGCGATCAGATTAGGCAAGGTTCGGCGACAACAGACAGCGGATATAGAACAACGGATAACATTCGAGAAACTTCCGATACATGCCGACGCGTCCCGGCAGAGCGATAACATTTGTTAGACGGTGAAAAGCGGTCACCCGAAGAAGATAAAGAAGTACACGCGTCAGTGTGTGATGCGCGTATATAACCCCTTTCACGGCAACGTGTGTCACTGGGTATGTGACATGGGTATCGCACATGCTGCAGTGACCCAAGCTGGTGTGAGAGTTTAGATACAGACATTGCACGAATCCTATAAAATTTCTCCTGGGCCACGTTAAAGACATAGGACGGTCGGCCAGTGTAAGAGCTAAATATACTTTGACAGTGGTCGCGTGCACTAGGGACAGCCAGAGCGATACTTCGCTTCAGACGGCCAATGGGCCTGTGATAGTGCAGACTGTGATAGTGACGAGTGCGCTTCAATTTTGTGCGCCGATTCACGTTGCAGCACTCTTCTTGCTCCCTTAAAATCCCTTGAAATCCTCTTTGCCTTTTTTCTCGTGCAGGGCAGCGAACCGGACATTTTTTTTAAGGCGAAAGCTTTAAGTGGCTCATACCCCGGTGGCCTTGAAAAAAAAAATAACGCGTCTTCCCGTCCAACGGTACAAAAACTATCGTCCTCATCATCATCAATGGCTCATACCCCTCTAAGCAGGCAAAAAATGCAATGGCTCATCCTTCTCGAAAAGAAGAGGCTATAAGCACTCATCAAAGTGAAGCGCACGGTGCATACATTCATTGGAATCAGGCAAACCACGCACACAAACGTGCGTCTTGTCCACTGGTTTATTTTATACGCAACGTTCCATCGCAGCAGACACAGCATTGATGAAACCCGAAGACCAAGGGACGCGAGGGAGGCAGCGCGCTCATTTCATACACGGGATAAGTGGCGCCACCTCCTCCCCATTGGCTGCGCCGTCACGTGCACAATGACGCATGCACTCGGCACACCTTCAGTCAGCCAGAACCGTCGAGCCACCGTGGCGTCGGGAAAGCGTGCTCGTCACGCATCTCGGAGGCCTGGGCTCGATTCTCATCCAGACCGAAATCTACCAACTTTTCTTTTCAAAACCATTAATTTAATTTGCTTACATGGAACCTCCCAGAGAAAGTTGACGTGAATTCGAGCATTTTTGACGTTTTTACTATTTGCGCCGTCGGCCATTTCTGGCACCACCAATCGGTCGCGGCGACGACTCCGACGGATTTTCGCATACTGGGGCCTATGATGGTTTCGCATTAATAGACTGATTCTGCGCCGTGGCACGTTCATTAAGATGCGCTGAGAACTCAAGAAGCCGCCAGAAAGTTGATGTGTCTACACACAGCTGAGTAAAGCGCGTCGTAATGTTTCTTTGTTTCCACACTGCGGGCAGGTTACAGAACGAACTTCACTCCAAGCCGCGAGGCGGTCACGAGTACGCAGAACCGGCCGACCGCGCAGCCACCCGAAGTACGTCTGGCGGTAAGCTTCGAGAGGCGAACGCCCGCCACTTACCTTCGCGTCTTCTTTCAAACTGATCTTCATCAAGTTGTCCTTCTGCAATCTCTTCTTACAGCTGAGACGCCGGAGTGTGCCTGAAGGCAACACCTGGCAAGGAATTTGCGAGGTATCGTTTAGCCGCCGTGACGCATGCGCAAAATCGTGGATGGTGCTCGGTATAGATGGGGTTGCTTGATCGTCAACTGAGAAAATCCTACGGGGATTCCCGAGAAATTACACCAGTAGGCTTCGGCCCCGACAGTCTGTCGGTTTTTTTTTAAATCTAGCATACCATGAACAGCAATCACATGACACGTGCTCGAAAGTTCGGGACGGCTGAAAACGCCCTTGCTTCAACGTGGCCGCAAGAACGTTCGGGATGCGAGCGTCGTTTCGCCGGACCAAATGAATGGCCCGACGGGCTATGTGCGCCACATAAAACAACACAGCCGATATGCTAGATTTGATTATGAATGCACGCTCTGGAAGAGATAACCGAAATCTTGCGGCGACATCTAACCGCGTTCCACGACCTGACAAAGCTATGTCCACGTATGCGACGAGACGATCGCCTGATGGTAGAAAGATGACCAACTGGATGCCAGCTGGGAAGCTCACGTGAAAAGCCCCGAAGGGCATCCCTTTGCTCCCGTCTGCATTTAGTTTGGCATCGGAAACAGCTTCACACTCATCCAGTAGCCACAGAAAAGCTATAGGTAACTGCCCCTAACCCGAAGAAAAAGGAGACGTCGTCTGCGTTAGCTGATACTTTGATTCCACTTAGACACGAGAGCGGGTTACCGCGTATGGCTCGAGGTTCCACGATGCGTCGTAATAAGGGATCGAGACACAGTATGAAAAGGATAGGCAATAGAGAGCATCCTTGTCTGATTTCGCGGGTAGCCGGTAAAGTCGGGCTGAGTTGACCTTTCACAAGTAGCTGCGCAGGCACTTTCATACAGGCGGTTCCATCGGGGACGCAAAACTGCGTGGCAAGCCGAAGCAATACGTAACCCTGTAAAGGTGACAGTGCTGCACACGATCAAACGCTTTTTACTGTACGGATATATATATGAATACAAATATATCTGTTTACAAATACATATAGTTCTGCGTAACAAAAACATTACTTCCTAATAAAATATTAACTTATAATCTCGACTCACAAGCGTTTAGAAAGCGCATCGGTCTGTTAAATAAATGGTGAACTATAGATGTAAACGTAGAGCCTAGACGTATATTTAACAGATTCCTTAATTTACTTAATTTTCTTTCGGTATATTTTTTTTTCTTTATTACCGACATGGCAACATAAAAAACAAGACATTTTAACAGTACACAACAGTCACGACAAAATCTCTGCCGTTGGTTGGCGGTCACAGGACTAAAAACGCTTGAAGTTCGTTAGCTCAATTTTCTTTCGGTATATATCCTGGGTGTATGCCCGTTCACTGCCAGTCCTTCAGTAAGTGCACGTCCCACTACGATTCTTACATAAAACCTGGACATTTAATGCCGGCTCACATATATCTCTAAAGCAGAGCGGTTTGGTCGATACAAAGGTGAATTATATTTCACAAATTCTTTGATTCGCTCTATAACTTTTCTTTAACCATTCGGTATGTGCTACTTGGGTTGCGCCCGTTCTAGGCATTCGTCTAGAATGGGCATCCCATCACACTGTGGCATAACAGTTGCGGAATCCCCAAATATGTTGCTTGATACACGTCGTACTTTTCTGTGCACACACCAGTCATCGCCATTCTTCGCTCAACATGGATCATACATCGCCTTCGTCCTTGCGACATCGCTGCTTATGTGTACGTCTCACACCGCTCACCCGCCTGAATTGGAGTTTGTGTTTCGGCATAGCCTGTGAACGAAGCACTGCATAAACATAAACGTTGCATGGAAACAAAGTTGTGACCTCTTTTGGTGGATAAACATAAAAAATTCCGCGCGAATACTCGTTGCACTTTTGATGAAGGTAAATAAAAGTGTACACGTCACCGTCAGTTCTAAAGCATTTAATTATCCTCTTTACTGGGGCCTCGCTCCTAATTGGTTCCAACATGTGCGTTGAATCTGAATTTTTTTTCTAGACACAGGATTATTTATTGAATTTATCGACGATAGTGCACGCGCCTTGGCCGAACTGAGCCTGCGGCCCCCAATGAACTTCCGGTTCCCTGTAGCAAGCTGCAAAATAACGGCAGTAGACTTCAGCTATTCCTTCTGCTCTGAACTATTTGCTGCGACTGCAGCCTTCTCAGGGAGAGGAGGCCACCATCTTGTAGATGCAGGTCGTTGGATTTAGTGGCGCATACCCACTCTGGTGGATTGGCCAAGAACCGGGCACCTCAGAATAAAATATCCTGTTCTTTCTTCAGAAAAGTTTTCATATTTCATATATTTTTCTCATTTCATATATGCTTATTTCATATATTTTCTTAATATTTCCTATAGACAAATGAAAATAATTGCTTTGAGAAGAAAATTTGGTCCATTTCGAATGTCAGCACATTCTGCTGGAAACTATACAAAGTGTCTCGAGGGGCCAGTCGCGCGGCAATCTTGCGTGTATTCGCGGGCTTCTTTCACGCTCAGAAAAGTACCTTTACGTAGCACGTATTGGACAAAAGAAAGATGCATCGAGAGTCTTTCGTACTGCTCTACAATTGTCTCATTCACACTTCTCATCCAGTTATAATACTTGAGGAGTTGATTAAACAATTAACGCTAATTATGTAATTAGGCGGAATGCAAAAAAAATAATCTGAGTATCTCCAAGCGACAGCAAACAACACTACCTTGGTTCTGTCCAGCTACGTGGCATTCGCGTATGTTAATATATTGGTGCATGATAGTTGAGACACCCTGTATGCTCTCGTGAACGGGGACGAACTATGCACAACGTCCATCGACTTCTCAAAGTCTATTCTCGCCTCTTTGGCAAGTCCTCGGGGAGACTGCACACGCCACAGGCAATAGCTTTGCATTGCAGTGCGTTGCAAAAAAAAAAAAAGAAAAAAAGAGATCTTGTCGGTAGCCCAAAGAATTCGTCTTTGAGCTACCGCCCTAGAAGGACTTCCCTCATGCCAACGGCCCTTGACATGCAGGAAGAAATGCTGTAAAAGACGACTCGCACTGCTGTGCGGGCTCTAAGATTCTGTTTCCGGCCCGAAGTGAAGAGGACAACAAACCGAGAAGGTAGGGTGATTCAGACGGGCTGTCGTTTAAGACGCGGCTCGCTCATCATTCAAAGCGAGCCGAGCCGCGGGCTCCCAGGGTTATGGGTTCTCTTTCTCTTTGCCGACCGACAGGCGGAAACGTTTTGTTGCGTGCAGTGCATTCCTACGGGAGGTCCGCGTCCAAAACCAGTTGAACGACGAGCCGAACAGAGCGAAAGAGCTCATCGCAGAACCGCTGTAACAGGCGAAGGTTCAAGGCCCTTTACGAGTTTCGACGGATCGGTGAAACTCAGACTCGGCGTCGAAAACGGGAAAGAAAATTAAAAAAAAAGTATTCGAAAATAAACTTCGAAAGGCAAGAACTGTACAAACGCAAGAATGAGAATCCCAAAAGAAAGCCGCTGCGCGTATTACTCGTTTCTCTCTTCCCCAACGCGCGCGTTCAGAAATCTGGTGGCACGAAGCTCATCACGGTTCAGAGGCTACGCAACCAGCTCAACCCTTGTGCTGACTGGACGCTTGCGTGTCTCGGCACGGCGGATTGCCCAGACCGCGTCACCGTCTGCTCCCGTAACGTTCTTCTTGGTGGTCACGCGTTTGGCACCCGAGCGCTAAAGAAGAAACGACAACACAAATTTCGCTCTCTCGCACTAATTTGCTTCTTCCGGTAGGCGAAATCTTGTAATATGAGGTTGCATTTTCCTTTCGCTTACAGCGATATAACTTTTTTAATGAGGCGCCTAGTCTTCCAATAGCACCAAAAAAAAAAAAAAAAAACACAAGCTATTAAATTTATGTAAACCTGCATAATCTGAAGGGTACAAAATTACATCGCGCAATTAATGCTCTAATATATACTGCTTCGTGAATAGCACTTTTGCGGAGCTTACATAAACACCGTTACGATTTCACGCGAAATGTAAAATACGGCAACAGATCTGCAGCCCGCTCTGGAACCTTTGGTATAGGTGTCGCTCACAGAAATTCGATATCTCGTCGTGGGTTAGAATCTTGCGAGGTTACTGTATAAAAGTATTTCTTCTCTCTCTTAGTTTAGCCATTATGGGTAACTCATGCAAATGCATTGACGGCTTGACACTCGCTACAGACTTTCTTCTGCGATAAATTTCGCTAAAGTCTGTGCAGCGTTTGCCTATAATGAAACTTATTGGCGGACTGGACAGCGCTCGGTATGAGTTCCACGGGACCGGCAAGGAAAAGGTTAAATAGTGCTCGAGGCACCATCTTGGGGAACAACATGGTCTGCGTAGTGTTGAGAGGTCGGACCATCATCGGTATGCGCAAAGAACGACCTCATGTGTAAGTATAGCGATGCACGCCGATGACATCTGCGTGTGGACCTCCTCACGCGTGCGCGAGGCTTCAGAAAGGAGCGACTTCAATATCGGCCTAACTTCGCGAACTTCAGTTTGCAGTTGAGAAATGTGCGCGCTCGTCACGTTTACGCGGAAGCCAATGACGCTTCGTACGCCGTATACCTACCGATGCGCGAACCCTTTGTTGCGCCAGGACGCACAGATTCTCTAGGGCCATCATCACGAGACCTCTGCAGGAGCCCCCCTGTGGCCCGTACTTGAAGAAACGTCTAACAGTCATTTCACACCTCTTTAAGTTTCTAGGGAGAGAAACGCGGGGTACGTCGGCACACGCGACGTTACAACTCGACAGGACGCTGTTTCTCGAATATCTGAGATGCAGCTTATCTGTACAGGCCAGTACTTGCAGAAGTATCATCCGCACAATCCAGGGGGTTCGGGAACAGGCACTCAGTGTTTGTCTTTGATTGGCGCGCACTGCACGTCAACAGCCGAAACCGTTGCGATAGCGCGGGATCAGCCAATCACAACTCAGATAAAATTAAATTATGGGGTTTTACGTGCCAAAACCACGATCTGATCATGAGGCACGCCGTAGTGGGGGACTCCGGAAATTCGGCCCACCTGGGGTTCTTTAACGTGCACCTAAATCTAAGTACACGTGTGCTTTCGCATTTCGCCCCCATCGAAATGCGGCCGCCGTGGCCGTGACTCGATCCCGCGACCTCGTTGTTGGCAGTCCAACACTATGCACGGCCACTAAGCAACCACGGCGGGTCGCAACTACATTGGATGTGTTCAGAACACACATTGGGCACATTGCCTGCGTCCTTTCCCACCACTTCGCCGCGCTACCAGAAGACCGGCCAAGTGCCTCTTCTCGCCAGGAGATATCTGTGTAGAACGACAGCCTCCCTAGAGATTATACGCCTACCAAGAGGCTGCAGGCACCTCCGTGGTGCTGGGCTCGGCCACAGGTCCAACTCTCGGTGCCAGGAATTCGAACGAAAACGACGCGTTTATGTGCGTTGTATGCGCGATTCCAATGAATGTATACACTGTACGCTTCCCTTAGCTGAATACTTGAAGCCTCCTCATTACGAGGGGGATGAGCCATTGCATTTTTTGCTTGCTTAGAGAGGTATCAGTCATTGCTGTTTATGATAGTTTTTGTCCCTATGGACCGGACAATGCGTTTTTTTTCCAAGGCCATCGGGGATATAAGCCAATTAAGGCTTTCGCCTTAAAAAAAGAACAACATAGATTCGCCATAAGGCTGAAGCGATGAATGCGATAGCAACGTGTCAGAATATTGCACGAAGTGTGAGACTCGCAGCTGTAGTGGCAGAATGTATTGAAATAAACGTCAGCTAAGTAAAAAAAAAAGTTTTGAGCTAGGAATCTTCTGTTCGAATCCTGCAACCGGGCAATTTCATTTATGTTTATTTATTTAAGCCCACGTCTTTCTTCGCGACTTTAGCAGCACTTTCCACATCGGGTATGTTTCAAACCTCTTTCCTGGGCCGATCGCGGAGGTAGTGCGCAGCCGCGCCAATAAATTTACATCATTTTGATGGTAGAGTCCTGTTATTGATTTGCGTTTTTAATATTTAAATCTGAGGACACTTAAGATAAAGGAAATGCGCCGTCGGTGCTTCGTTTCATGACATTTGTTTGTGGACTCCCATTCGCAAAATTTTTGAGAAATGTAAGACATGGTATGAGCAACTTTAGCGATAGAATGGTGGGACAATATAATCCGCATATACCGCATGGCATGACATATAGCATCATCATCATCATCATCAGCCTAGTTACGCCCACTGCAGGGCAAAGGCCTCTCCCATACTTCTCCAACTACCCCGGTCATGTACTAATTGTGGCCATGTTGTCCCTGCAAACGTCTTAATGTCATCTGCCCACCTAACTTTCTGCCGCCCCCTGCTACGCTTCCCTTCTCTTGGAATCCAGTCCGTAGCTCTTAGTGACCGTCGGTTATCTTCCCTCCTCATTACATGTCCGGCCCATGCCCATTTCTTTTTCTTGATTTCAACTAAGATGTCGTTTACCCGCGTTTGTTGCCTCACCCAATCTGCTCTTTTCTTATCCCTTAACGTTACACCCATCATTCTTCTTTCCATAGCTCGTTGCGTCGTTCTCAATTTCAGCAGAACCCTTTTCGTAAGCCTCCAGGTTTCTGCCCCATATGTGAGTACTGGTAACACACAGCTGTTGTACACTTTCCTTTTGAGGGATAGTGGCAACCTACTGTTCATGATTTGAGAATGCCTGCCAAACGCACCCCAACCCATTCTTATTCTTCTGGTTATTTCAGTCTCATGATCCGGATCCGTGGTCACTACCTGCCCTAAGTAGATGTATTCCCTTACCACTTCCAGTGTTTCGCTACCTATCGTAAACTGCTGTTCTCTTCCGAGACTGTTAAACAGTACTTTAGTTTTCTGCAGATTAATTTTCAGACCCACCCTTCTGCTTTGCCTCTCCAGGTCAGTGAGCATGCATTGCAATTGGTCTCCTGAGTTACTAAGCAAGGCAATATCATCAGCGAATCGCAAGTTGCTAAGGTATTCTCCATCAACTTTTATCCCCAATTCTTCCCACTCCAGGCCTCTGAATACCTCCTGTAAACATGCTGTGAATAGCATTGGAGATATCGTATCTCCCTGTCTGACGCCTTTCTTTATAGGGATTTTGTTGCTTTCTTTGTGGAGGACTACGGTGGCTGTGAAGCCGCTATAGATATCTTCCAGTATTTTTACATATGGCTCATCTACACCCTGATTCCGTAATGCCTCCATGACTGCTGAGGTTTCGACTGAATCAAACGCTTTCTCGTAATCAATGAAAGCTATATATAAGGGTTGGGGTTATATTCTGCACATTTCTCTATCACTTGATTGATAGTGTGAATATGGTCTATTGTTGAGTAGCCTTTACGGAATCCTGCCTGGTCTTTTGGTTGACAGAAGTCTAAGGTGTTCCTGATTCTATTTGCGATTACCTTAGTAAATACTTTGTAGGCAACGGACAGTAAGCTGATCGGTCTATAATTTTTCAAGTCTTTGGCGTCCCCTTTCTTATGGATTAGGATTATGTTAGCGTTCTTCCAAGATTCCGGTACGCTCGAGGTTATGAGGCATTGCGTATACAGGGTGGCCAGTTTCTCTAGAACAATCTGACCACCATCCTTCAACAAATCTGCTGTTACCTGATCCTCCCCAGCTGCCTTCCCCCTTTGCATAGCTCCTAAGGCTTTCTTTACTTCTTCTGGCGTTACCTGTGGGATTTCGAATTCCTCTAGGCTATTCTCTCTTCCACTATCGTCGTGGGTGCCACTGGTACTGTATAAATCTCTATAGAACTCCTCAGCTACTTGAACTATCTCGTCCATATTAGTAACGATATTGCCGGCTTTGTCTCTTAACGCACACATCTGATTCTTGCCTATTCCTAGTTTCTTCTTCACTGTTTTTAGGCTTCCTCCGTTCCTGAGAGCCTGTTCAATTCTATCCATATCTATCCAATTCCTGATGTCCGCTGTCTTACGCTTGTTGACTAACTTAGAAAGTTCTGCCAGTTCTATTCTAGCTGTAGGATTAGAGGCTTTCATACATTGGCGTTTCTTGATCAGATCTTTCGTCTCCTGCGATAGCTTACTGGTTTCCTGTCTAACGGCGTTACCACCGACTTCTATTGCGCACTCCTTAATGATGCCCATGAGATTGTCGTTCATTGCTTCAACACTAAGGTCCTCTTCCTGAGTTAAAGCCGAATACCTGTTCTGTAGTTTGATCCGGAATTCCTCTAGTTTCCCTCTTACCGCTAACTCATTGATTGGCTTCTTGTGTACCAGTTTCTTTCGTTCCCTCCTCAAGTCTAGGCTAATTCGAGTTCTTACCATCCTGTGGTCACTGCAGCGTACCTTGCCGAGCACGTCTACATCTTGAATGATGTCAGGGTTCGCGCAGAGTATGAAGTCGATTTCATTTCTAGTCTCACCATTCGGGCTCCTCCACGTCCACTTTCGGCTAACCCGCTTGCGGAAAAAGGTATTCATTATACGCATATTATTCTGTTCTGCAAACTCTACTAATAATTCTCCTCTGCTATTCCTAGAGCCTATGCCATATTCCCCCACTGACTTGTCTCCAGCCTGCTTCTTGCCTACCCTGGCATTGAAGTCGCCCATCAGTATAGTGTATTTTGTTTTGACTTTACCCATCGCCGATTCTACGTCTTCATAAAAGCTTTCGACTTCCTGGTCATCATGACTAGATGTAGGAGCGTAGACCTGTACAACCTTCATTTTGTACCTCTTATTAAGTTTCACAACAAGACATGCCACCCTCTCGTTAATGCTATAGAATTCCTGTATGTTACCAGCTATTTCCTTATTAATCAGGAATCCGACTCCTAGTTCTCGTCTCTCCGCTAAGCCCCGGTAACACAGTACATGCCCGCTTTTTAGCACTGTATATGCTTCTTTTGTCCTCCTAACCTCACTGAGCCCTATTATATCCCATTTACTACCCTCTAATTCCTCCAATAACACTGCTAGACTCGCCTCACTAGATAGCGTTCTAACGTTAAACGTTGCCAGGTTCAGATTCCAATGGCGGCCTGTCCGGAGCCAGGTATTCTTAGCACCCTCTGCAGCGGCACAGATCTGACCACCGCCGTGGTCAGTTGCTTCGCGGCTGCTGGGGACTGAGGGCCGGGGTTCGATTGTTGTATTCATATAGGAGGTTGTGGCCAAGTACTGCACCAGGGTGGCCAATCCTGCTCTGGTGAGAGAGTGCGTTACCGGTTCTGGTCACCGGGATCAGGCCGCACTCCAGGCCTGTTTGTGCAATTTTCTCAACACACGGTTTTTTTTTTTGTATTTTCCGGTGGAGAATAGCGCGGCACCGGGATTTGAATCACGGTCCTCTTGCACTGGAGACGGATACTCTACCGTCCCCGTAGGAGTTAAATTAAAAATTAATTTATGGGGTTTTACGTGACAAAACAACTTTCTGATTATGCACGCCGTAGTGGAGGACTCCGAAAATTTCGACCACCTGGGGTTCTTTAACGTGCACCTAATTCTAAGTACACGGGTGTTTTCGCATTTCGCCCCCATCGAAATGCGGCCGTCGTGGTCGGGGTCCGATCCCGCGACCTCGTGCTCAGCAGTCTAACACCATAACCACTGAGCAACCACGGCGGGTCCCGCAGGAGTTGTACGCCTCATTTAACCTACAGTGGTGCCCTACTTGGTCAGTCAAGGTGGACCAATCTGAGCTCGGTTATACCGCATGGATGGCACTCGTCTAGAGAACCTGGCATTTATGACCTGCAAATGTGAGTGTGAGGCCATACATATTTGAAGATATATATCTTTCTTTTTTTTTTTAGGAGGGTTCCCGTACAGTGATAAAATAAAGGCAAAGACATTAAAAGAAAGAAGAAAAAAAAGAAAAAGGGGCGGAAAAAAAAGGGAACATAACAGGTGATTTGAACTCGTGACCCTTCGATGTTGCCCGGAAAGATAGCTCAGTCGGTTGGTTCGTCAGGCCCCAGGCTACTTTCAAGCGCCGCAGCTCCTGCTCCGAGCCTCACACTTACGTGGAAAGAGGCTTTAAGGGCGGAGTAGTTGGAAGGCATACTTTCTAGGAAAAATGGCCGCTCAAGGAGAAGAGCGAACTCGAGCGGCTTTAGAGGCTAGGAAAACTGCCTTAAAATATTTAGACTTGAGGGAAAGCTTCGTTAACAAACTATAACACGGCAATCAGCACTCGAATACGACGAGAGAAATTACTGAGACGTGGAAAATTCCCTTGAAAAAAATCTGGTTTGCTAGACAAATGCTTGTATGTATTGAACCTCTTAAAAGATGAGGGGTGAAATATGCGCTCACCGAGAGGGCATCTTCAGCACGAGACATCCACAAGGCACCTTGCAGAGATGTGGAGAGCTTCGCGGCCGGAACGAAGCCTCCCTTCTCCGCCGGCCAAGAGGGGGAAACGCGCTTTCCGATCGCTCGAGGTTGCGTGGACAAGGCATAACTCTTGCGTCTAGGAAAAGCTTAACCAGGTGCGATGGCGGCACGCATAGCGTGGGAAGCTAGCCGCCAGAATAACTATACCAAGGACTGCTGCTGATGAGGGCGAAATACCTTCGTGTAATTATAATAACCCTAATAGGACTACTTTCGAAAAAAAAAAAAAGGGAAACGGCCCAGAGGGCTATACTACAAGAGCTATGACTGATAGTTTTCTATATATATATATATATATTCATCTCATCGATGGGATCGCATGCGCGCGCTGTTTCTTTGTCTCTGCGTGTAGTACAGTTAAGAGAGCCAGTTTAAGGGCGGAGAAGAAGAAAGAAGAGAAAAGCAAAAACTGCAGCGCCGTGGTTTTAAAGCGCACCCGTGGTAGAGAAACGGAATGCGATATAAGCGTGCGTAGCCATGATACGCACACGACAAACTGCCTTAAAATATTTAGACTTGAGGGAAAGCTTCGTTAGCAAACGATAGCACGGCAATCAGCCCTCGAATATAATTATAACTCTAATAATAATTGTAAATATTCATCTCATCTATGGGATCTAATGCGCGCGCTGTTTCTTTGTCTCTGCGTGTAGTACAGTTAAGAGAGCCAGTTTAAGGGCGGAGAAGAAGAAAGAAGAGAAAAGCAAAAACTGCAGCGCCGTGGTTTTAAAGCGCACCCGTGGTAGAGAAACGGAATGCGATATAAGCGTGCGTAGCCATGATACGCACACGACAAACTGCCTTAAAATATTTAGACTTGAGGGAAAGCTTCGTTAGCAAACAATAGCACGGCAATCAGCCCTCGAATATAATTATAACTCTAATAATAATTGTAAATATTCATCTCATCTATGGGATCTAATGCGCGCGCTGTTTCTTTGTCTCTGCGTGTAGTACAGTTAAGAGAGCCAGTTTAAGGGCGGAGAAGAAGAAAGAAGAGAAAAGCAAAAACTGCAGCGCCGTGGTTTTAAAGCGCACCCGTGGTAGAGAAACGGAATGCGATATAAGCGTGCGTAGCCATGATACGCACACGACAAACTGCCTTAAAATATTTAGACTTGAGGGAAAGCTTCGTATATACCTAAAGAGACCGAACCACACGTCGGCACCGAAGCCGAAGACGACGACAAAATTCGCTTGGAGTGTTCCTACAATTGCTGTCGCAATAAGACAAGAAAGAAAGAAACGAAATGACGAGTGTGAAATAGCAAAAGGGGAAAGTAAGTGAACACATGGAACAGAGAGAGAGGGGGGGGGGAATACAGGAAAGCAGGGATGTTAACCAGTCAATAGTCTGGTTGGCTACCCTACGCTGGGGGATGGGAGAAGGGGAAGAGAGAGAAGGCAGCGAGAAGGTGTAGCCATGCACGCCATCTAACAGAAGAAAGTTGAAACGAATAACGACACACGGATCGAACGCCCGCTTTTCTGTTTTACAGCACAGATGTTAGCCTCTCGTTGGTCGCCATTTTTCATGTCCATGTCCGTGGACAAAAATCTGGAGGACGCCTAAGCTTCGCCTTTAAGAGTGGAACGCGTTAGCATTGGAAGACCCCTTACTGCTTTTCGTGCCTCCCGCCAACTGCAGCTTATGTAACCGTAACGTTTACCGGGAAACGCTGGCGGCGAACGCTATGCACGAAGGCAAGCTTTCTGGTAGAAATGCGGCCTCTTGCGTGGATCGATCTCCTGTTATCGTTTCACGCTTTTAGTATTTCTGTCTGAGAAGAGCTAGCATAAAGGATATGCGCTGTCGGTGTTTTTTTTTTCTTTCGTTTGTTTGTGTGCTGCCATTCTCGAAACTCCGAGGCCTAACTTTATAAAGAATGAAAGACAAGATATGAACAACTTTGGTGGTAGAAGACTGGTTGGGTATGCGCAATTCGCAATTTGGTTCGAAATTTGTTCTTCCAAAGCGACGTCCGACGCTGGACGCCGACGACGACGGCGGATTTTCTGAGACATGGGGCCCTTAACGCTATAGCGTTAAAATGTGGGCCGGTCCCGCAGGTAGTTCAATACGGGGCCGCTCCGCGGCGGAGGTGACGGAGGCTTCAAGCACTCAGCAAAGCGAAGCGAAAAGTGCAGCACACATTCTTTGTAATCACGCATACAAGAAACAGAAGAGCTTTTTTTTTTTTTCAATATAGAACAAGCACAAAGCAAGCATCCGAACCACATAATCGATCACAAGGCACTCCCGATAACAATGCGAATCACGTAGCGCTCTCCACATACGTTTCGCGGCAAATATTGATCTTGCGCAAGCTGCCGAGGAGTGACGTCACTAGCCTTTCGTTTATAGAAGAACCGGCCTTGAAATTGAATTCATTGTTGTTGCGGCACCGTTATGGTTGGTCAATGCATGGTTGGGACACCCGAGGAGCAGCGTGACTACCAGGAGAGGCAAAGGTCAAAAGAGGCGGCAATACAACCAGCGGCGGCGTGCTGTCAGAATTATCATTACTACCATTACTCTAAGGTAATAAAGCATTGCATACCCCCCCCCCTCAGTAGTTGTAGTGGGATTTCAACAGCTTCGCTGGACATCCACTTTCGCAGCGCCGGCCGCTGACTCGTGCTCCCTGAAGGGCTGCAGAATATAGCATCTCTGCCTCTTCATAGCCACGCTCTGTCTCTATCTCTTTCGCAGGGCCGGGAGCGAGTCATTCTTTTTCGTTGTTGTTGCAAAAGAAGGTACATGTTTTTTTTTTTTTTAAGTGTAAATTGTATAGAAGATTTATGCTAGTTGTATAACTGCATAGCGCCACATAAATTTTTTTGCGAAAAGTAGACTTTTTTTTAAAATATTGTAAAATAATCTGCATAGGCACCTTGAGAGACTATGTAGTTTATACAAAATGGTATCTCATGGCCCTGCCGCATTGATTGGCTCCAAAAGCGTTGCGGCGGGCCACTGTGGTAAGATTTTCGGTGCATTGCGATGTAGGTTGAAATTATTTACGTGATTGACATGAACTTTACCTAATTATTAACCTAAGATGTTGACGTCATTTAGATGAACTTTGCCTAATTATTAGCGTAAGAAGTTTCGACGGCCTGCGATTTGGCTTTCCCCGCTACTTCGTGTACTTGCAAAAAGTGGACGTGAGTGAAGAGAAATTCGCCGCGCCTTGTGTGAATGCTGCTCATCAGTAGTACAGATCATACCTGGCCTTCCCATAGCACTGTCACAACACAAATCGCTTGCTGGGCGGGTTCTTCTTTTACGTTCGAAAGTATTGTTACGTCCCCCCTGAGTCTAATGCTACACTCAAGCTGCCGTCGCCGAGGCAGTTTGCGCAACAGTAATTTTTACCGGCTCGGCCACTAGTTCGACTATCGGTACAAGGAATTCGAACGAAATCGGATTTCTCGCGGCAAGCTCTCAAGCTGCTCGAGACATACATGATCATCTTCAGATTTACACTGATGGCTCGACAACTGCGGGCGGATCTGCAGCAGCTGTGATCTTCCCTGCAAAAGCCGGCACCATCCAGTTGAAGACCTCTCACCGGACAACGTTGACTGCGGCGGAGCTTGCTGCACTTTACCGATTTGCGCATTGCATATTTACCGATTCCAAGGCAGTCCTGCAATGTATGCTACCTGCTCTACGTCGTAGACCACTAGGCAAACTGGTGCTGGAAGTAAGAGGCTTATATCACCAACCAGCAGAGAAAGGCTTTTCAGTGGCTTGCGGGCCACTGCGGCATCGTGAATAACAAACATGCCGATGAAGCTGCCAGGAGGGCTCACGAAGATGCTTTTAGGGAACCCATTACGCCATCAAGGACCGATGCAGCGACAAAGCTTCCAACACTCGCGGCTGATGTTACTCGATCCATGTTCAACACGACGGATTTCCGGCATACTCGTCTACACTGCCTGGAACCATCTCTCCGAATCCGAATTCCGCCTGTACTATCCCGAACAACAATGACACCAAGCACTACATAGGAGAAATTACTCGTACTTACTAACTAAATTAAATAAATGATAAATGATTGCAAATGAAAGTGGATGAAAGCATCGATTCGCACAAGGCGTCGTATCTCCCGGCTCTTTAGTAGTTGTTGCAGTCTTGGTGCAGTCGTAACGCAAAACAAGCCAGTGCGAAAAAAATAACGGTCTCCAATCCACGGTGCGAAGATGGTTGGACATCGAAGCTGTAGACGACAACTAGAACCATTACCCATTGGGACGTTGGTTGAAATTATTCACGTGACGGCATTAACATGCACTTTACCTAATTATTAGCCTATGTTTCGACGGCCTGCGACTTGGCTTGCGCCGCTACTGCGTGCGCTTGCACAAAATTTGCTGTGGCTTAGCTCAGTTAACCTTGGATATGCAAAGCGAAAGCTTGGTTTAGCTTGGTTAAGTCTTGGTTTCACTTGGTTAACCTTTGATTTAGCAGTAATTATCATACTTAGGTATACAATCATCGTTAAGCCAGGTATGACGGCTATGCCTACTTCGGTGGCTAGGCATGACTGTTATTAAAGTTGGGTAGACACGCATTGTTCGACGATGCGAGGCCTGTTGCATTACGGGCCCTCTCAAGTGAAGCAGTTCAGTGGGCGATATCCACGGGGTGGTCAGACGCCGCTGGACGACGACGGCTCAAAGCTTCCCGCTCCCGCGCAACACTTAGAGAAGATGGCCGGTCTGGCCTCGCTCTCATCCATGGCCAAGCCAGCGGCCGTGGCCAAGCTAGCACTGGCTAGGCGAGCGCACCGCTGCTCTTAAGGGCCGTTTATAGTCCGACGTAACGCATGCGCGCGCGCACGCTACGTCACGTCGGCGAAAACGACCCCTCTATAGTCGGGCGCACCGGCGCATCCAACGTAACCGGCGGCTTCCGACGCGCCCCGACGTGCCCGGCGCCGATATGGCTCCTGAGCCATTTGCGCGTCGGAGTCGGCGGAACTCTCGCACCACAATGCATTGCGCGCGAAGAAAAGGCGCCAACGCGGCTCCGCAGACGGCTTTTGCGGACGGCGCGCGACTTGGCGAACGTTCTGCGCATGCTCCGAAGATAATAGCCGACGGCGGACGCGTTGAAGTATAGAGGGGATGGCATCTCGGCTGGCGCAGCGCAACCGACGTAGCGTGACTGACCGCGAACGACGCTCGCCCGCGCGCCGATAACGTCGGACTATAAGCGTGCCTTTAGCCAGGCGCGCGGCGAGTCACGTGGTGAGGCGGCTACCCAGCTGCGGAGAACGCATGCGCGAAGCCGGCGGCGGAACTCCGCGCGGCGCGTTGCCAAGGCTACGGCGCAGCTGCAGTCAAATGAAAGTCAAATTGCTGGCGACGGCGAAACTCAGCTCCACGCGGTTAGTTCCCAGAGCAGAGCTGCTGCGGGAAAGGGTGGTTTGATTAGTTGACAGCTGCGCCGGCGCCACAGTGTGAGTCACTAGCAAGGATTCCAGATGCATAGGCGCGTGCTCACGCAACGCGCGCAACCAATCCCAGCCGTATCGCTTCCGCCGGGGAGGGAGAGTGCAGGTAAGGGCTTCGCGCGCGCAGCGCCCGCTTCGTTTCTGTTCAGTCCCCTCTCGGAAAATGGATGGTAGGGCCACGCGTTCTGCGTTCCCCCGAGGGACTGGCAGCCTTCGACGAGCGGCGGCGACAACTCGCCCGTGAAAGGGCTCGCCGCCGGCGCCGATCCAGCCGTTAAGGCCGAAATATAGTTCGACGTCGCGTGAGCGCGCGCACACATTACGTCACCTTGCCGAGAACAACAGCGTCTATAGTTCGACCGATGGTTCGACGCACTGGCGCCGCCAAGCTATCGGGACGCGGACAACGCGCCTGGTGTCTAACGACGCTCGCCTGCATATAAACGCGCTTTTAGAGTCGTCCGAGCCCAGGCAATCCGACAGCAATGAGAAGATCCCTAGCTGAGGGAGCAGGAGGCTGAAGCAATCCGGCACCGTTCCCTGTAGGTTACTTAACCGTGACGAAGGTCAGATGTACGCAGGACAAGCTTCGCTCACTTGCATTTTCCGGTAGGGGAAAGGTTCGCCCTTTTTTTTTTTTTTTTTGTTCTGGTTTTAGTTTTGTTCCACTCCCGTTCCGGTTGCGCTACGGAACAAAAAAAAAGTGATCCGTAACGGTTCATAACGATTTTTGTTTTCATACAAAATTTTCGATGGAAAGTAACGATAAAAACTCAGTATTTATTTTCCTCAGTAATTCAATTATGAATTCTGACATCATGCTCAGTGCCTTGAGACTTAGAAGTAGCCCGTCATCGAGTGTAAGTGGTTCTTTAATCTATGGTGTACTCCCCGAAATTCGAGACTGACGCTCCGACAAAACGAGCGATAACACTGCGCTAACAAAGCGTTGTACCCTTAGAAAACGGAAAGATAAGCTCTTCAGCGTGCGATCCCAGGGTTTTGCCACGATGCCGATCTGCTAGTGCACCGGGTGGCAAGCTTGGATTATTGGAACGCTCGACGGGCTATCGCTCGCACTATCCACCCTATCCCTGTCTTAGATGCGCGCTACTGCGGAGCCCAGAGATATGCGCTAATGCTGATGTTGCCTGACGTCGGTTGTTTCGGATTGCCAACTTTCCCTTGAACCAAAAACCGACAAAAAAAATGAAATTTCGCCTTCATTTTCTCTTCAAGTATTCCGCCTCTTGCCGCCAAATTAACAAAAATATAGATATTCAGGAACACTTTGTTATTCTAAACTCACTTCATCTATCTATTTAGTGTCCCCTTTCGTTTACCTAACATAACCTAAGACAGCGCAGAGCCGTCCTTGCGATAGGACGACCGAGAATGACATCTACGCTGAAAGCCGCCGCTGCCGCCTATAGATACAAGCGCACACTCTGCAAATCCGAGTAAGTATACGACTCGTATCCTGTCGCACAAGCTACCAAGCGCTGAAGCTCGCAGTGGTGCATCAGGCTCCCCCAATTACACGTTGCCACAGTGGCAGTGTAGTTTGGTTGGTACGTTTCCTGCAGTGGGCGGCTATGGGCGGCATTTTGTCTGTGCGATATGATGTGCTTAGGGCTGAGGACGTGGTATGGGGACGGCGGCATTACTATACGAAAGCATAACGGAAAGGGCGGACGACTGTACCAAAGGCCAGTTCCAACCACGAATGAATCTGTTCCTACTGGTAAGGTATTTCAACTATTTTTATTTAGCGGAAGTAAAGTTTAGTTATTACTGGTGGAAATTAAAATCAAACTTCCATTTCTTGAATTTCGCGCAGGAACCTCGGCCCCAGCACTTCCAAGGTCCATTCGATTCGCCCGCAGCACTTCTTGAACTATACTTCCTGCCAGCTGAGTGGCAGTTCTTGGTCGTGCTGGACTGGCCCAGCGCGTGCTGCACAAACGCTTAACTATCTCCTTGGTCAGTGCAGGGGATGCTGCGAGCTCGTCCTGCTTATGCAAAGCCTGCCTGCTCTGGGCGAAACAGGTTAAATGAATGGCGACGTGCAAATGTCGCCACGTTGTACTCGGGGAAACGAATAGAGATGTGCAACACCTCGAGTGTGCTTTCTTGCATTTTGGCCGTTTGGCCACAGGACGGGTGCTCCAAGCTGAGTGCTTTGTTCCTTTGGAGCGCAATGTATGCTCACTCCTTACCGATAAGCGTAGGAGTGGACGCTGTTGAAAGTTATGACGTCGCGGCAAGCTGGCGCGTCTTTCGTCTTGACGTCTTTTCTTAGACAGGGTGTCTACCAACCGGCAAATACTCGGGGAGAACTCGGGGAATTTGTGCTTCTGTCAGTGAAAATTAGCTGCAATCTTGTTGAAAGGGAACGAAAGCCGCGCTAATGCTGGCTCGATTAACAGAAAGGAATCGTAACCAATAGTCTTTGCCGCCGTGTCGTCGGCTGGAGGAGTTGCCAGTTGTAGCGTTCTCCTGGGTAGCGTACCCCACCGCTACCGAGCTGCTGCGACGTCTGTTTCTCGAAGCTCGACCGACGTTACTCGGTTTTAGAAAGTCTGTTTTCGAAAGTAAGCTTTGCCTCAATATAAAAACGCGTTCCAGCCGCCCGCTTCCCTTCGTCGGGGCAAGGTGGGATCACGTGATCAAACTTTGCACGTCAAATGGAATGCCTCGATCTCCTCCTCGCCCGCCCCTCCGTTTAGTTCACCGTTTACTCATAAATACATTTAGGTGCACTTTTATTCCGGAGCTAGTGACCATTTCAATTTGTTACCTGGTAACGTGCATTCCCTTCCCCTTCGGAATTTTATTTCTGCAGTTTATTTCACGGTGTCGTGTTCTGGTAGCTAGTGTGTTTGTAACATTCGTGTTGATGTTCGTTCTCTGTGAATCTTTGTGTTCGTTCTCTCTCGTAATCGAGAGTAGATGTAAGCATGAGATGGCTACCGGCAAAGCAGATTGGTTGGAGATGATACTAGCCACAATCGTGATACCAGCTACCACACCGCACCACGCCGTACTGTGCACTGGTCCATATGGCCGCAATAGTTTCCTGTCACAGACTGCACGTCATTGCGAGTATCGTCTCGGTACACCGCGCGCCGGACGCGCCGCGCACATCGTGCACGGTCAGCTGGCGTTGAAAAGAGCACAGGCAACTCTGTCTCAGCGCCAACAGACGACAATCAAGTGTATAGTGCTTTGTATCTGCCTTCCGAACGTCGCTATTCGAAATAACAAATAAAACTTCAGCGTACTAGAAGTTACAGCTGGAGTGATATTGTGAACGAACATTTGGAAGAACGCGAAAGCACCCGCCGTGGTTGCTCAGTGGCTGTGGTGTTGGGCTGCTGAGCACGAGGTCGTGGGATCGAATGCCGGCCACGGCGGCCGCATTTCGATGGAGGCGAAATGCGAAAACATCCGTGTACTTAGATTTTACGTGCACGTTAAAGAACCCCAGGTGGTCGAAATTTCCGGAGCCCTCCACTACGGCGTGCCTCATAATCAGAAAGTGGTTTTGACACGTGAAACCCCATAATTTATTTTTTTTACCTGAAAGCAATATTTTTGTAACTAGTTTGGAAAGTAACTAGCGTACGTATGTACTGCGCAAGTTACTGGTTTCCCGGATGATCTCGTTTTGTTCTCGCAACTTGCCCGGATGTTCTCATTTGAGTGCCGGGATAACGGCGCTGACTTTTGGATCAAGGTCACTTGAAGTTCGCCGACAACGGGCTGAGCTAAAAGCATTTCATGCTTAAAAATAGTTCGGCTTCACTCCGAAACAAAATAATAACTAACGTTCTCGTTACGTTTTCATTCCGGTCAAAAATATTGTTGTTTTTTTTATTTTTTGTTTTCGTTCCGTTGCGACCCATTAATCCACCCACACCCGTGCCTTCCTCCATCGCGCGCGCGACATTTGAGCCGCCATCGTCGGCTGACACTCGCACATACAGCGTACGGCGCGCGGCGACGATGTGATTTTGTTTGTACTTTCCACAAAACACCACGACGACGGCAGAAATGCGATTGTGGTGTCCATGTAATTGCTATCGCAATAAAAAGTGGCGACAGCGAAGAGAACGCGAGGGGAAAAGCGGGGGAGGAGGGTGCAGCAGAACGACGAGGTGGAAAGCAAAGGAGGAGGATATCGCGAAAGCGTGAAAAACGCAGTGCCGCGTTTGGCAGCGGTGATGGTTACCAGATGGCGACAGAGTAGCGCGCGTCGCCCGTATGAAAACAAAGCGCTGCATGATCGGAGGTCTGTCTGCGGCTGCTGCTGTGAATCCTGCCCGCGCGTCACCCAGGCGCTGCCTCTCGCGATCTCCCGATTAGCGAGGCAGTCGCGCCACACATCGCTCTGTTTGCAATGTGTCGCAAGAGACGGATTGCCCGCGCCACCCAATATAGCGCGATATGAAAACACGTATATATATATATATATATATATATATATATATATATATATATATATATATATATATATATATATATATATAATGTGAGCGCAGCTATATATATATATATATATATATATATATATATATATATATATATATATATATATATATATATATATATATAGCTGCGCTCACATTTCGCATCAGGGAGTAACGCAATCGCCGGTGAATTTTTACAGCGAGATGTTCAGGGCTACTTTCCCCACTATCGTGTCCGCGTGTAGAAAAATATGCCGAAGGTATGTGCAATGCAGGGCCGACCCGCGGCGGAGGTGAAGCAGACGTTAAGCACTCCCCATACGTGGACCGATCCCGAGGATAGTGCAACACCAGGCCGGCCGGCGGCGGAGGTGCAGTTCGCCATTAAGGGGCCCACATACATGTGCACAGCTTCGCTGGTCATCCTTCTTCCCGGAGTGGAAGGGCACGGAGTTTTTTCGCTCCGTTTAGCTTCCAGTTTGTCTGACGTGTTCTGCCGTTCTCGTTATACGAGGAAGTTTGGGGGAAAAAACAAGCTCGCTGCTCTCTTGGTAGCAGACGAAATTGCATCTCTGAGGTTAGGCCTACGCAACGTGGATAGAGGCTCGTAACGCATGCCGCACGAAGGAACTGACTCGCAGGCGCGAATCTTCCGTGAAAGATTACGCTTTTCTCTTTCTTTTCATTCTGCCATACTACCGCGAGACCGTGCTCCTCACGCCGGTTACAGGTTATAAACTGATCCATGCATGGCGGTGATCGGAATGGCGCAAACGGCCGGGGCTGCAGTCCCGGTGGGGCCATTTGGAAGTCGTGACTTGGCGGTTAGCGGATGCTTTTCGGACTTTCTGCTTCTTCCTTTGTCTTTTATTCTCTTTTCGCGCTTGTCTCCTTTTGGATGGGACGAGACGGTGCGTTTCGCGCGAAGTAAGGAAAAAAAAAATATTACAACGCGCAAGGACAGCGAGGCATATACGCACGTGCATGTTTTCGCTTCCTCTTTCGTTTCTCAAATCGTGCAAGCCATAATCTTTAACGTTTCCCCTGGTATATAGCGTTCGATAGAACAACAGAGCAACTTGCGAAAGGGCTCCAGTATAGGTCGGGGCTGCTCGCGAAAGGCTTGATTCGTGACGACCCACGTGTTTCGTGCGAAGCGGTATCACGCACGAACGGATCGGATCGGAAAACATTTACTGGGCTCTAGAAAAGAGATCTTCACGGCTTCAGACGGCCTCTTCCATCTTCTGATGGAATCTTCTGTCTGCAATCACAGGGTTGGTGCCCTAGTCCAAGGCTCCACTGAGTATGGCCAACCCGCCAGCTCGCTCTACTAGGCGCTTTTGGCCGTTCAAGCTTACGCTGGAAAGCATACTCTCCCACTGTTCCGCACTCGGGTTTTTAATTTTATAGATAGTTGGGGACTCAATATTTTGACAGGGGCCGACACCCGCAGTGCGTGTATAACGCGGCACTGCCACTTGCTGTCAGGCTTATAATTAAATCGCCCAACTGGAATCCTGTAGAATTTGGCTTAAGCGCTATAACGGTATGGAGTGAACGTCGGCCGTGATGCCGGCGTGGATGAGCGTCGCGTACGTCGTGATGTATAATGCACGGAGCACCTCAGAAAAAGGCATGTGCGCTCTGACCCTGTGACCACAGAAAAACAAATTCAACGAGAGGGGACTCTCGGCCAACATTGGCAACAGGAAATACGTAACGCTAGTATTAATGCGCTCCGTTAGTTGCCGGAGCATCGCAAAAAAAAAAAAAAGAAGGAATGTGAAATAAAGTTAACAGTCGCTCTTGTGTATTTTTTTCTTTCCCGTTAAAACTAAACAGTTTTGAGTATAAATGAACTTCTACTTTGCGACTTACTTTTCTTGCGTTACCTAGCAACAAGCTAACGGCACGCCAGGCTCGCCAACGAAGCGAGCGAGGCCGGCTGCGCATGTGAAGTTCGCTTGTTAGGAAAACTTCACATCTCTCTCTTTTTTTAATTTCTCTTTTATATTTGGATGTAGCCTGGTCTGTTGGGCTCCCGGCGTATTCTTGCATTCCTTATGCACTTCTAAACGGCACCACTGCGCTATTAGACTATGGCAAGGTGGGAAATTTCGTTTGACAGTCGGCGGCGCATTTCGAGCAATGGGGGATTACGGCACGGAGTTACGGAGCCTATAGACTTGCGACGCAGTTAGCGAAAAACAGCTCGGCCGTCCTGTTGCAGTTAATTTGAGTTAGTGACTCGTACTGGGAAATCGTTTTTCCGCTGCTTTCTGTGGGCCCCAACATTATTGTAGCTAATTTTGGTTGTTTTGGGGCACGCTCGCCGCAGCATTCTGCGAGCGTCTGGCACGGTCTGGCTGAGAGCCTGTGTTGGGGCCACCTCTGCGTATTTTCTACGCCATGTATATAAAAGCGAATTGTTTTTGTTTCTGATGCCGCCCATTCACCACTTTCGCGCGTTTCGCTCTATACGCAGTATTCCTATATATGCGGTCTAAATACCAAGATGACAGGTGGTTCTAATTTACTTTTTTTCAGCCGACTTCGTCCGCTGGAGTGTCGTACGGGGTCTAATGCTGCGTATACCTGTGGCCACAACTTTGGATGAATGCCCGAAAGGCTTGGAACGAGCATTTATATAGAGCAAAATAAACATTTACTCGTTTCACAGGGCGTCTTCTGTCTACTTTATGAAATTGCACGTGGCACAGATTCGATGGAGGTTAGCAAAGATCGTTCGCAATCATTTTTTATTGAATAGTAAAACAATTCCGCGCTAAGATCGTGCGCGGTTGAGCAGCAGAAGCAAAAAAAAGAAAAAGAAATGCCGCGCTGATCGCTGCAGTCGGCGGAACGCGTGCGAGCTAGCGTTCAAAACGCGCGCGCCCAGAACGAAAACCGGAAGTGTGGTTTATGTATTAATGCCAGCGGCTTGGTGCGCTACAGTCAATTCGGCCGCTGGGCTCTGTGAGAGTGTTTGCTCTTGTTGAACGTTTTTTTTTTTTTTTCTATGCTGTGACTGCGACTATTCTGTCTGCTACACACGTGACGTCGAGGGTCAGAGCGCGCAGGCATTGTTTTTGCCACTAGTGTGGAAGGTGTTAGCGAATAAAGAAGCCCTGTCACGCGCATGCGCTAGTCTCTCCGCGTCGGTTGGTGTCTCTCCGCGCCGTCTGTTCTTTTTTGAGAACCGCACAAGCACCAGGAAAATGTGGATGAAAAAGTACACACACAGGCGCTGTGTGTTTGTGTGTGTGTGGGCAGCTCTTAGGCGCCCGTTGCTGCGTCGGCGTAACCGACCGAACGAGCACAGCGAAGGATGAAAGAGCGAACGCGAAGCGCAGTGGGGGATGAAAGACGGTGAGAGCGCGAGGAGTAAAGCGGAGGAGGAGAGCGTGGCGACAGGGCGAGGAAGAAAGCGAAGTGCCGCAGGAGACGTGCCCCAAGCCGGCGACCAGGCATGCAGCGAGCGCCTCCACTAATACCATATAGGGAAACAAAGCGCTGGTATGGACTTCGGACATACTGCGCATGCGCTACTTCGCCTGCGCCGCCGCCGCTAGAGAACGCGCTCCGCGTGAGCCGCGCCATTGCCGTACTCGCGCTTTCTCTCTGAACAATGAGCGACGGAACTGGTGGAAACGCTTCGTCTGCCAGCCGCTGATAAACGAGCTGCCCGAGCAGAGGCTCGGTGCCGCCTCCGAGGGGACCCTATCGTTCAGAATCAATTTCTTTGCCACAATATATCGCGAATCCAAAACGCCTAAACAGCTGCGCGTAAAATTCGCATTGGGGACTATTGTAATCGTGGGTGAATTTTTGCGTCCGTGTTCTACTTGCGCTTGTGGAGTTCTTATAAATGGAATACCAACATGCCCAGAGTGCCACATTGTCCGTTCTGAATCTCAAGAACGGTATCGAGCATCAGAGAACAACATATTCCAGCTTCCACTACAGTGTCACGTTATCCACGCCGCGCACAACTTGCGCCATTTCCGTGCGGTTGCCCGCTTAGTACGGCGTAAAAAATGCTGCAAGCGTGCATCACACACACTTCTTGCGCGCACTAACTGAAGCCGCTGGGAAAACCGACGCAGGTAAAGTGATTCGTCGGGCTTTGCGGGGTCAGGGCTCTGTGGGGTTAACCCCGCAGAGCACATCGGGGGTATTATTATTATTCTTTTTTTTTTTGCTACGCTCATTTCTATTTACCTCCAAATTCTTATCTAAGCTTGAGAAACTTAACCAAAGCCCAAAGTTAGCGTTCTTGACATCCTAGAGCGAATCTTCAGTTCAAGGGTAGTAGAATAAACCAACTACTAATTAAATATAGCTATCATATCCGTTAATTAGTTTCTTTCTTTTCTTAGTTCAAATGTATTTACTCTCCATAGCCAAACATACTACTAGTAGCATAGCCAAACATACTACTAGTACCAGGCGAACAATTAAACCAGTCTAATTGTCCTTGATGTGGAATGGTGCTTCGGTCTGCAGGGTTAAAGGAAGCCCGTCGCTGCCAACCACGCACGCTTACATGGGCCGCGTCTTCTCAACAACACGTTATTCTTCTTGTCCCCTCGTTTTGCAAAGCAGACGCGCCTCGTGGTTGCTGCAATAACGAAGAATTTTCTCTCTTCCTCGTCGTGACCGAGTAAGTCAGGCAGCAGAATTTGGCGTCGTGCTTAGATTCCACCATCAATCTCGGGCGCGCCCGTAATGAATGCCCGACCTTTGGAAAGGCTAAACTCGTAAGCGTGACCATACGAGGTGAGCTCGATGCGGAGGCCACGTGCGTGCAAGTCATGATGCCAGATTACGCGCGCATCGTTGTTCAATTTAGAAGCCCGTTCGAAGGTTGCGTCGCGAGACAAAAAAGAGGAAAATTCGGGCCATCCTGTGTACTGGACCAAGTCCAAGAATGCGTGCGAAATTCCGCGTGTCTGGCTCACCGCCTAAGTAGACAGACGCGTCCAGTGTGAGCTGTATAACACGGCACACCGTGGTCGGATGGGCCTTAAGACGGCGCAGACACATGAAAACTTGGCCGAAAATAATAAACACCGTTCCAAGTGTAGGTAATTATCAAACTATTTTTTCATATGTAGGCGCCGCCGCGCAGTCATGGAGTTATACTACAGCCACAGGCAGGACGTTGCAGCTCATGTTGAATGCGACTGTAGGTATTACTTTTTGCAATACACTAGTACCTTGAGAAGACTGCTCGTTCGGTCATTTACCAAAGCCATGGTGCTTGGCCTCACACCTCATAATGCGTGGAAGACACTCGATAGCTTCAGCAGTCAAGTCAGCTTTATTGCTCCAGAAAGAAACGCTAGAAGGTGTCCCGGTGTAAAAGCTGCTCTAGGCAGCTTGACAGGGATGCTGGTAACCCTCTGGAAGTGTACGACAACACACTAGAAAAAAAAATAATAGCTAAATAATTACAGTAGCTGAACAGCAGCTCCATTGGTGAGATAGTATCACGAGTAGTGGACTGCAGCGCTATTGGGGCCGAGCTCCACAACTGGAAAAGCTGGCGCCGCCGTCGGCGTGACGTATTGGGAGGGATCACGTGGACAGGGCGGTCGCGTCGGATGCTCCGGAAGCACCGAAGCGAGCTGAAAACTAAAGTTTAAGGTCGCACCTGCGCTGCGGTTCTGATTAAGTGGGGAGGTTTTCCCGCTTCGGGTGTCTGCTTGACAACAGTTGAAAGCACTAGAGTTGATATTCACACGCACCCGCAGGGCAAGAAACTGCGAGAAACTTGGATCACGAAACTTAGAACCGGCAAGCAGCCATCGGCTACAACTCGGGTGTGCCGCAAGCGTTTCCGCGAGGAAGATTGCTGCTAACGTCTTGGGGCTGCGATGTTCGCGGTGAGTAGCAGAAAGCGCGCACTGAGACGCTCGCCCGCGCGTACGCTGCTAATGTCATGGAGATTTGGTCGGTGAACTTGTTGATGCCAGATGCTGGCAAGTTCTCTGGAAAGGAAAGGGGACGGTAATAAGCACATTCAAAAAAAGAAAAAGAAATCCCAGTGCCTTTCCACTCTGTGAAGGAGGATAACCAGCGAAGCAGTGTATGTGGGCCCCTTAATAGTGGTGAACTGCACCTCCGCCGCGGGTCGGCCCGGCATTGCACTATCTCCGAGATCGGCCCACGAATGGGTAGTTTTTTGCTTAACACAACGACATGAAAATTTCCTTGGATGGTAGAGGTATACAGCTTCGCTGTAAAAGGTCAGGCACACGCTCATGTTTGTGTATGTACCAAAATGTGAGTGTACTAGATTAAGAAAAATTGGGAGGACGCTTAAGCTTCACCTTCAAGAGCGGAACGCAATAGCATTCGAAGATCATTGAGTGCTTCTCACGCTTGCTGGCAACTGCAGCTTATGTAACTGTAATGTTTACCGGGAAACGCTGGCGGCGAACGCTACATACGCACGAAGGCGAGCGATCTGGTGGAAACGCGGCGTCTTACATGGGCCGCGATGGATGGATGAGTAAGTGGGTGTGTGCATAGTTTCATAGGTGGGTGATGAAACTCTATATGGGTGGGTGGGTGGATGGATGCATGGGTGGGTGGGTGGACGGATACTATAAGCGTCCCCTTTGGAACTGGATGGTTAGCTGCGCCACCAAGCTCTTTTTATTATATTGCCAATGTCCTACCTATGTTAAAAAAAAATCCCAGTCACCAAACTTTCTGAACCTCTGAAAGAGAAGACAGGGGGTTAACCGAGGGGCCTGATTTTTATTAGTCATCACAAGAAGGCATCAAGCACTTACTACTCAGGACAACATAGGGGAAATTATTTGTGCTTAATATGAAACGATAAATAAATGGAAATGAACGTGGATGAAAAAACCAACTTGCCGCAGGTGGGGAACGATCCCACGACCTTCGCATTTCGCGTGCGATGCTCTACCAATTGCGCTACCGCGGCCCCGTAGCCTGCTCCACTACGCAAGTTCTCATGTTTTAGGTCCGTACTATGGCCGAACAGGTAAAAATTTACCGCGCTTTTACTCCAATTTTTTCTTTGAGCGCAGTTGACATATTCAAATATTCTAAATGGATTTTAAAAGATACTCGCGTTTACGAATGGCGACTATTCTATTCGAAAACCGAATCGGATACGACACTATTCCATTCATTATTCGGAAGCTCTGAATATTCGCACACCTCTATAAGATGTCATTGTCACTAAATAAATGTAGCCGGTCGCTAAATAAAGATCATCGTTAAATCTTGCTATAAAATCACTAAAGTTTACCAATTACAAATTGGTAATCTGATTTCGTACTTTCAAAGATTGTTAGGCTAGACGGCCCCAACGGAATGTTGCAAGCGGCGGAAGGTGAAACCATGGTGAAACTTTCGTCCGGAAGGCAAGGCACTGACAGCGATAACAAAGTATTTGATGACTACACGAAGTTAGGTTTGTAAATTTATCGGCCAGATAAACTGCAGTAAACATTCGCTTAGAAAACACATGATGCTCTTCAGCGCAAAAACTCGAGAAAAAGAAAACGGAGAGGCAAAAGGAAACGAACGATGCAACACTCGTCTGCCCTTTCCTTTTGCCTCTCTGTTTTCTTTTTTTGTTCGAGATTTCGCGCTAAAAGGCATCATGTTAAGTAAACACCAACTCACCCAAGAAGTCATTCGCATACAAATTTAATTAACAAGCATGGTGTCACGTTCTCAGAGACAAACATAGGGATCTCACTCAATGAGCACTAACGCTCGCTGTCGCAAGCTGGCATGACGAAGAGCACTGGTAGCAGGGAGCGAGTGCTTCATGCTGCCTCTTGCTTAAACGCGTCTAGAAAACTCAACATTACGCGACCTCCAACAATAGGCGCGGTGGAAGGCAGTACACGTGAAGCCACCAGCCATGTCGGCTCGCCCCGACCTTGCACCCTTCACATATTAGCTCCAGCGTATACTGCACATGTCGTGTATGCACTCAGCCATGCGCAGCCACGGCCAGGCTTAAGGAAGAGACTCGCGTTCACCTGCCTTTTTCAAATTCAGGACACTGTGGCCCAGCACAAGTTCTTGAAACCGAGTAAGTTCAGCTTTTGGCTCTTTTACGACAGGATGTAATCTATCGTACCGATAAACAGTGAACGTGTGGCCAGGCCACGTCAAAATTAATGATGCAGAAACTTCAAAGTGGCATTACCAACTATCTCTCCATTTTCACCCGACTTCCTAAGGATATTCTGATGGAAACAGTGGCATTTTTTGGTATTGCTGTAAGCTAATTTACCAATACAGCTCTAATAACTTTTCAATGTCCCTTCATTGCATAGCTTCTGTCCAAGGTGCTTCGGCTCAAGTCATTGCGGCTGCTGCACATAATCCCATGATTTAAGTGCCACGTACAAGGTTTTAAAAGCTGCAAAACAAACTCAAGGTACAGGAGAGAACTGGATCAGCTGCATCACGTGCCGTCTGCATGCAGTTGTTGCAACCATTGTCGTAGCCTTTCAAAACTAGAGTGGCACATTCACACACTGCGACGTATTGACCGAGATATGGACAGACATACACCAGTAAAACCGTTCTCTGATATGCGGTAAGGGAAGGATTTCCGTCACGTGATGTCTGCACGTAACCATGTCGTACACACGTTACTGCCACCTTCGAGATTAGTCCCAGAAATCCCCTCCGGGAGTAGACCAATAATCAGGCAGGATAATCTGTCGCAGCCGCTCTTCCATCCAGCGCGATAGTCATCGTCCTTGTGCATCTAAAAAAGAAACACTTTGTCCAGCTCTGTGTACATGAAAGCATCGTTTCCCAAAAGGAGGCAATGCATATCGCAGAGCAGCTTTGTGTATAGGTAGTGTCTGCCTCACTATACCGTTGCCATAACATTCAACTTCATTTCATTCGTCTTGTCATATGACTGAGACAACCCAGATGAATAGCTATGCTTTTTCAGTGGAGGAAAGATAATAAACTAAAAAAAACTCTATGCAAGAAATTCAAATAACTGCAACATCAGATAACTCATGCCCAAGGCACCCGCTAGTGACACATCAAAGAGTTGAAATGTCAGGCTGAAGATGCACAATAGTAAAATTTTCTGTTCATTTTAGTGGGCATTCATTTTCAAGAAAGACAACGCTGCACCATACATCCTTTGCATGGACCTAGAGAGCCTGCTACATAATGAATATCACAGTAACAAATTCAGCGACATCGCAAGTTGTGCCTTTCTAGTATGTGGTTCATCTGCATAAGTCTTGGGTACCTGCACGATGACGTTCTTCCCTTACCTTTTACATTTTTATACAGCTTGCTCCCGTCCTTGCATTTTCTTTTTGTCCCCTCTACGGAAGTTTGATGCCTTACGCTATCAACCACTTTTCATGCTTTGTATCACCTTTTCCCAGTTTCTTGGCTGAATTTCACCAAGTATGCCGTCTCACAAGAAAACAGTCATATTTTCTAAACTCTCACTACTAGTGGAAGTCGCTGCGGCACTGCGCAAGCAGTTCACAGAAATATGCATCTACATGCACGGCATACATCCCACTCCCTTTCACAGACAACACAAATGTAGCTCGGCACTGCAATTAAAAATTGGAATTAACAAAACCAGCTGTGTTTATTCCATCTTCTTTAGCATAAATTACAGAGGTCACGTAAGACGAAGTGGTGTAATGTGAACTCGTTCCACGTCGATGCGCTCTGTACAACAATGTGACACTTATGAATGAGCAATGAGACACACACGGGTACCAGGGTGTTTGAAATGAGGCTTTATGTACAAGATGAGTGTCAGCTATACAACAAGCAGCCCTGCTAATCTCATACATGTGGAGAAGCAGAGCTGACTGTGCCCAAACACTTGCACTTACCAAAAAAAAAAAGAACGAAAAAGAAAAAAAGAAGAGAGAAAAAATTATGAAACGAACGTCAAGAAAAATCAACAATACGCAAGTGTGAAGGCACAGAATTTCATCACTCAAACTCTTGATACAACGTTGCACTCAATGTGCCCGGACCGCCAAACTTGCATTGAATTCACGATGTGCTTTTTTTTTAAAACAGTCCCCTGTATACCACTTTCTTTTTGTGGAATGAAGCTCCTAAACATGCATCCTAAACATTTGTCTCCAGCCACCAGGGTTGGGAAAAAGCACACGAAAAACGCACCAACATCTAAGGCAAAGGGTCACCTTCAAGAGACAAAACAATTAAAAAAAGCAGTCCACTTCCTTTAGAACGGTGACTCGGCCGACGGAACGAGGAAGAGAATGTTCAACTTCCACCACTTGTCACACGTAACCAAAACAACACGTGTACAGTTCTGTTCCTGCTTATTCACTATCACGACGAGCGCATGCACACACACATCGAGCGAGTGAGAGAGACACTTTACGAGTTTTGCGTACTGGCCGGAACAGAGGTCTACACGAGGAAGTGCACGAGGAGGAGGAGTCTACGCAGGCTTGGGCGGGTTGTTCCGCAGGCGCATGGTGTACGGCAGTGACCCTTGCTGACGAGCCGCTTCAATGGCTGCCTGAACTGCCTGCACAGTCGCAGCGCTCACATCTACACTGACGGCACGGGTGATGGTCTCTGACGAAGACGGTGCCGTCACGTTGGGCGGCACCACAGAGTTGTCCGCTCCTGTGGCCGTGGTGACAGCCACGGCAATGGCTTTGGGCAGGGTGCCCCCTTCCACCGGCTTGAGCGCGGCCGCAGCGGCTGCCGCGTCAGCGACGATGCTGGCCACCAGGGGTGCCGCTGCGGAGCCTTCAACAGTGTAGGATGACGTTTGTGCCGTGCCTGCCGAGGCTGTGATCACCTGGTGAAGAACAGTGGCAACAGGGGGGAGGGGGCAGGAGAGACGGGGACGTTTGCAGTAAGCAGGAAGGATGTGTCTGAGGAAGAAGAGGACAATGACGATCATAGCCGTCCCGAGTCTGGAGTGGACTGGGACGGAGGTACTCCGCCCCTTTTGGCAGGCTGTTGGTCAGACTGAGAAGGCTGTGCGTTGACGTTGACGGTGGGCACAGCAGGATGAAAAGAGCAGGCAGCCATGCGGTGGGGCAGACAAGAGGGGCAGACAGCGGGGGAGGGGAGGGAGAGGGAAAAAAAAACAGACCAAACAATGCTCAAAATCAAAACAAAGAGAAAAAGAAACAGAACAGCAGGCATAGGTACAACAAGGGCATCCCAGCTCATGGTATACTTTCCTTCAAGACAATGGCAAACAGAAGAAGGACTGATATGCTATGTACAAGTATTCTGCAAATGAAAACTTTGTGGTCGTCACATGCCCCGGAACTGATTCGGTAACGCTGATCAAACAAAAACTTTTTAAACAGAATACCACAGTGGGAAAAATGAAGAGCTGAATCTAGTTTGTTTGCACATGCTTTCCAACAAAAAGTAAAGCAAACATTGCAGCGCAACTGTACAAGCATTACGTGGATGGTACTTCCTCATTACAAGGAACTGCAAAGACAGCTGATCACAGACATCTCAGCGCTGGCCATTAAAGTGCAGCATGATGCAACAGTGCACGAGTCGCACCAAAAGCGGAACTACTGTGCTGCCTTGAATGCAAGCAGCTGGGAAAATCCCAGCAATATCGATACCCTTACCCCATAATGATTGCAGTGGTGGGACTACCCAAAGTCATTTTGGAGCAATTTTCGGAGCAAGTAAAATTCCGTTTTGGAGCAGTTTGGAGCAGGCCAAATTGCATTTTGGAGCAGTTTGAAGCAGGCCAATGTGAATTTTAGTGGAATAATGAAATATGGCAGCGCACTTCAAACCCACAACTAAACACAGAATAAATCTACACGAAGCGCACAGTCGAAGCACACTCTATACCTATAGCATACTAGAATATAGAACAGCGGGTCGAGCGGTGGCATGGGGCATGCTTTCTTGTAAAGCTGAAAGCATAGGTGGCCCTACGATCTAACTATACATTCCCATGCCAACGCTCATCACGATATCGGGAAATGTTCACAAATTATGCGGTCCAATCGACGTAGCAACATCATTTTTGGGTCACCATGTGTCACCGCAGACCCAGAGAGCAGCAATCAACCCTGGGCTGGTATAACATAAGACTACTGTAATCTGTTTTTATTGTGATAGAAATTACAATTGAACCTTGATACAACAAAGTATTTAACTTTTCATGGCCTCTTGTCCATAGATCAACATGTAATTAAACCTCAATATAACAAAGTGTATATGCATGCGATTTCAATATAACGAAATTTAGCTTCCACCGCAAAGGAATGCCGAGACAAGAAATGGAAACTTCTGTGGACCCAGATGGTCAAATGATTGAATTACAAGCGGCTGCTTACAAATACACTTCTCAAATCATCCTCAACACGATAAGAGCGACCACCGCAGTGAAGCCGCATCACGTTCCCTACAAAGGCCAAGTGCCGCCCTGTGCACTTTGTGCTTTAGGTGCAAGTGAAAGTGTGTGAGGGTGAGAAAGGAAGACGGTGGCTTCATGCATGAGTCCCCATTCCCCATGTGAGCAAAGGGAAGGAGGAGGGGAACGAGCTTACTGTAATGCGATCAAGGGTGCGCAAGGAGTGGGATGGGTACGCATCTGGCTGTAAGCCGGGCTGAGCCAGAATAAGAATGGCTGCGCTCTTTTTCAGAGAACGAATCCGCTCGCTATTCACGGCCACTGCTGGAGCACACATGCCAAAGCCGTTCTGGTGCAACGTGGCGCAGTTTCGGTCAGTTTCCTGTGTTTAGCGCAGGAATCTGCGTTTGTATCAAAATGGCGCAATTGGGGCAGGAGTCCCACCCCTGCGATCGGCAATTTTTGGGTAAGAAAGTGAAACGTGACACTAGACCAGAATACAGAACTGTGACAATACGTATCTAGGCCAGCACTACTATGGCTAAACAACAGGCCCCCCCTCACCACTTTCTTCACCCTCCTTCCATCTGTATCCGTGTGCACACACACTATACCAACCTGCAGGCCCTGCTTGAGGGCCACTGCGGTGGGCTGTCCAGGTGGCTGCTGCAGCGCCATGATGCGGGTGGGCACCAGGGTGGCTGTAGTGGCCCCCGAGGAAGCCACCGTCGGTGCAGCCAGGGCGACCGTGCTCACGGCAGGCTTGTGCAGCATGGCGTGCAGCTGCACCTGCGTCGCGGGGCTCACCGTGGTTGCGCCGCCGGAGCTGCCGCCCGCTGCTGACTGCACCGCACTTGACACCTGTTGCGACAGAGCAACAACAAAGGATCAGTGGTATACTGCAAGACATGCAGATCACGCTAGCAAAGGCTTTGGTGGGCAAGCAAGCACACGGTCAAATGTCAGGTACTAGATAGCAATAGCAAGGTGTGCGGAATACTAGGGGCGAGCGAATACCGAATGGTAGATTTCGAATCGTATTTCAAACAAAATCCAAGATTAAAAGGCCAAATTTCAAATCGAATATCGAAATTTAATGCTTACAAATTTTGGCCAAGAAAGTGTGGTGCTGCGCATGCTTGGAAGTCTCCTAGCATTGCATAACAAGAATCTAGCAAGCTATCAGTAACATAGGGACACAGAAATCAAGACATACCGTACCATCTACTCTTAAAGGGAACGTCAAATTATTCTAGTATGCCAGCCCTGACTACAGCTCAGTTCTGTCTGGAAAATATTTTTTTATCAATAGAATTTCTGTTGGACAGAATCAAGTGCTTTTTTTCCGCTGAAACTAATGAATTAATGCGCACTGTTGCAGTGGACCTATGTTTAATAGTGGACCTGTGTTTTGCAGCAATCTTTTATGCACTGCATAGAGAGCTTTACACTCCACTTTTTCTCCAAAATGCAGAAGGGCTATCCCAACTTTAAGGCAGGTGGGTTATCGTAAGGTCAATCAGCGTGACAAGCGAGAGCCGTGCATCACGTGACTCACGCCACCGGCGCCAACCGTAAAGAGCAGGTGCTGTCCGTTCCATTTCAATGTGAGTTGCCAGCTGTCAGAGATTCTACAATCTGCAAGGTCACGGCAAGTTGCCGCGACAGCCCCGCCCAACCCCCTTCCCTCCCCTTGCACATCCACCGTCCGCGCCAATGCATGCAACCAGGTCATGACACTTTGCGCCCACCGTGTAAATCCAAAGCTAGTTTTGTCCAATACAACGAAAGCCTGATACAACGAAATTCTCACGACAACGTAATATTTTCATATCCCTGGCGAACGCCCAAAGGATTCATTGCATTTTGTATTTCTCAACAACAAAACAACACCAAACTGCAATCTTGCATTAAGGGGGGAACCGGGTCTTTGGGACAGAAAATCGGCCCAAAATTTGAATTTTACATTTTTATTTTCCACATTCCTAACGCATTTCCACGGCTGTCTCCAAAATTTGGTTACAAAATACCATGTAGTTCTTCCGTTATCGTGATCTAAAGATGTGAATCTGCAAGCGTTGCCCTTTAAACTGGGGACAAATCACGCCCAATTTTCATCCTGCATAACTGAATATCTACGCATTCTACCAGCGCCATTTTGGCATCATTCGAAAGCTCACGTTTCTGGCTTTCTTTATTCATCAGTCGGAAACAGTGCCGGTGCTGCGGTCACGAAAAAAACAAAAGAAAAAGAAATTCGCGGCACATGCTATTATTGGCCACTTTGAGCATCTGACCAAGATGGCGAGTCATGATTGGCTCCAAGGACCACGAGCGCTCAAACGACGAAAACAGTCACCATTTTGTCTTAGTCTCGTGACTATGACGTTGGATGTGCTGGAGGTCCGACAATGGATAGTTAAGGGCGGAAACGCAAGAGACGCAATAAACTTCCGAAAGCAACTCTGTCGTCGCAGTTGGTACAGGAAACCCGGCAGCTCGCTGCCAAAGTTGTACCGCCGCCGAATGTCGACGCCTCAACCGCTTTGCCAGAACACGCATATCCACACGCCGGTTACACTCGCGTAACAATTAAACACTGCTGTCGGAACTGAAGAGGAAGTGGATAAGACAACAGCACATGAGAAAGCTACACTTGACAAGATTGCATCTAGGACGGCCACGGAGCGAAAGATTCGGCGTTTTGTTGAAGATACGACCGCCAATAGCGCAACAGCATCGGTCGCAAAGCCCGCTACTCTGTGCGTTGTCATCGGACTTGCAGCTGTGAACAATCTTCTCGGCGTTTTCTATGTAATACTTGCGGTGGTTCTGCGTAGCTGGTGCGGAGCGATCAGGATTACGGTCTCGCTACTAAACTGACTGTGGTTTGTGAGATCTACAGTGAAGTTTCGTCAGGATGGAGCTCGCAGGGAATTGAGGGCCCGTAAATGTAATCCTCTTGATATGAACGTACTCGCAGTGCATTCTATGTCGTCGATTGGCAACGGCCAAACGGCTATGAATTATACCTAGTGCCTACTGATGGCCTCTGCTGCTGTTTTTTCAAACTTTCTGTTAATATATTGGTTGTGAAATGTTTTTTGTTGTTTTCTCAAAACCATAATTGTGAGATGATGCCGTATTGAAAGTGCATTATCTCTGCTTCTTGTGCTGTCACTGTAATTCTTTTCTTTTTCCTCAAAAGGCAGAGCTGTGTAGAGTACAAATATATCAAATAACATTATTGCATGTATTAGAAAAAATTTTTAAAAATTTTTTTAGCAGTTAGATGGATTTCTCTCACTGAAGTTCACAATGTTCTCATTTGATATAAAATTGGGTTAGAACACCATATTTGCTTATTTGTACTCTTTCTTAGTTCCACATCATTTTCGTATGTCAATATTTATTATTCATAAGAAGCCAACAAACACTGACACCAAGGACAACATAGGGGAAATTACTTGTGCTTAATAAATGAAACAAAGAAATGATAAGTTAATGGCAATGAAAGTGGACGAAAAAACAACTTGCCGCAGGTGGGGACCGAACCCACAACCTTCGCGTGCGATGCTCTACCAATTGAGCTACCGCGGCGCCGTTTCCCCATCCACTTTCTCTGGAAGTGTTAGCCAGCGCCACCACTCGCAGACCTTGGCGGCAGATGTGGAACGTCCTTTCTACCACAGGCATCATGAGAACGTGATCGTTTTGGGTGAAGGCGACTGGTCAATAAACCCACATGTATACCGTATTTATTGCATAATGATTGCACTTTTTGTCAAAAATTGACGCAAATTCAGGGGTGCGATCATTACGTGGGTTAAATTTTCCGCAAGAAGAAAAAAAAAATTTTTCATCCCACGTTTGCTGCAGGACGACAAAGGGTCAACAATAGGCGGCCGCCGCTGTATGTAGCGCGGGGCACCAAAACAAAAATGGTAGCTGGCGGAGCAAGCCGAATGCAATTTTTTTTTTCTTCTTGTGAGTACATTACGTGCATTGAAACAGTTTCTTCTGTATCGGTAATGAACAATATCGTTAATATCGGCAAGTTTGCAGCAATAACGTAGCCATGTCCACTTTGAGGGGACAGAAACAGATGGGCGCGCTTAGCTGCCAATGACATAGAAACACATGGCGGGCATGCTGCGGAAACTGCGGCATTTGTCTTCACTGGCACGTTTCCTATAAGGGTGGGCGAATATCTTAGCTGTGTTAACAGCGTCGGCATATGAAAAGGGTACACTTCTAACATATCAGTGTAAACGTGGCTACTATCGTTGCCGCTCGCGATTTGTTGCGTGCCCACGAGTGCAGACGAGAAGAATCGAAAGGCACCTTTTTTGTTGTTGTTGACCACAACCACTTTAAAGCCTACACATAAGAAAGGCAAGTTTGGTTGTAGCTTTTTTTGTTTTTTTTTGTCATGGAAGTGCGGAAAGTGATAAAAGGATTGAAATGGGGCATTTGCTTAAGAATGTTTGGTGCGTGCAGACCACTTGATTTGTCTTGAAGAGTCGTTCGCGCAGCATTCGACAGATGGCAAGCGCGATCATTATTAGCTAGACTAGGCACACGACATATCGCTGCGGCAAGTTCGGGGTGTGATCATTACACAGGAAATTTTTTAAAAATCAAATTTTGACGACAAAATTCAGGGGTGCGATCATTACGCGAGTTCGATCATTATGCCAGTAAATATGATAGTTTGATAGATAGCTCACATCCAAGCAAATTATGCAATAAAGTTGAATTTTTTCAATTTCTGGAAAATTATTTACTCTGCAAGAAAACTGGATGTATATTTAAAACTAGCACATTGAAATACATAAACTCAGCAAGTTTCATTAAAATCGACAAATAATTCAAAAGAAAAAGAAGCTGCTGAAACATTAGTCCCCATATCATCTACCCGTGTAATGTTAACAGTTCAAAAAGTGCTCAAATTCATTTTCTACCTATTGTGTATAACACCACTTGCAAGGCCACCGCCAAAAGCGCCGAAAGCAGTTGCTGCTGTTGGAAACACATCATGGCCACCATATCGTTTGCCGATCGCTCGTTTCAGATGGCACGGCTGCATTACCATCTTACATGTGATGACTCTGTGTGTACCATGCGCAATGTGCAGTACTTTATTCTATGTACTCTGTTAGTCAGTGCGCAATAATTAGTGGTGTGTAGAGATAACAAAAGTGCACCAGAAAACAAGAAGCCCACGTCACCGTCCACGTCAAGAAGTCAACGTGGACTTGTTTGTGGCGCTTGAGATCATGGCTGCAGCATGGGCTGCCGTGCCTCCAGCCGCAATTAAGAACCGAGGCACGGGCCGTACTGCGTCCCCGAAAGTGAGCGTCCAAGAATACAGCCCCAGCTTTAAGAGCACTGGTTTTGGTACCACCAAAAAGACATTGCGTGCGGATTTGGTGGCGTCAGACGAAGGTTTGTCCAATGGGTCGGTATCCTCCATCTATCAGTTTTCTTGGTGCGATCACTTTCACTAGATTTCACAAAGCGTCGGCCTCTGTGAGCGACAGAGCTTTTGGCACAATGCCAAGACCGCATGCTTTATAAAACCGGATAAATCCTGTAGTGTGCATGGAACGCTGCTGCTCATAGATGCCGATGTGTTTAGTTCCGACTCGCATGAAACTGATTGTAGCCCCATAAGTTATAATACCGCTCCATGGCAATGCTCTCATCACTGACCAACGCATGGGGTGCACTTTGTGCTGTCGGCAATACCAACGTGGGCCAAAAAAATTTTGACTGTAAAGTTTCATCTTGCAGTGCATTCACTGTCTGTGCTGTCTTATCTCTAGACAACGAAATTCCTGTGAAAGTGGATTTTTTTTTTGTACTGCCCATTGATTTCCTTATTGCAGGGTTCAACTGTAATTAGTGCAACAATTGCGTGATCAAGTGGCAGGAAGCGAGAGAGAGTCACCTACCAGAAAGTTCTGGTTGACAGGCAGCACCTGCTTGATGATCTGCTGTACGGTGATGGCCGTGGCTGAGGGCAGGGTTGTGGCCTTGGCTCCTTGTCCGGAACCCTGCTGAACAATCTGCACGGTGCCCAGCTGGGTGGCCACTGTCGGAGCCTTGCCTGTTGGCAGCTGAGCCTGAGGCAGGTAAGCGACGGCACTCCACGTTACGTGCTTTGCCCACGCAACTCAGCAGCGACATTCAATGGGTTAAATGGCATCTCTGACCACAAGTCGTCCCAAAGCACTCTCTAATCACCAATCACCGTATTTACTTAAATAGATTTTCATTGCCAGAAATGATAAATGCAACACCTATACTGCAGTGTAATCTCGAACCTAACGGGCACTTCATATTTTAGGAAATGGTTTAAGTACAAAATGTATGCTTTAAAATTTTCTAAATACAGCAGAATCTCGTTAATTCAAATTCCACGGAGACTGGAAATTTACCGTATCTACCTGAATTTAACACACATTGTTTCCCCTCAATAAAACTGGTCCAAAAATTGCGTGCATGTTAGATTCGAGTACAACCCTAAATCTGAGTTACCATATTGCCATCGGCATTTCAAAATGGCCACCTCATACGCGCTTTGAGCATAGCTGCCGTAGCTTCCTCCATGTGCTGTTGTATGTGTGCTTAGGTAAGACCACTGCCTGTCTACCCTTTTTCTGTGTTTGCTCTATCAGGATAGAAGTGCCACCTGCAAGGACACGCCGAGTTCATCGTGATGCTGCAGTTAAAAGGAAAGTGATCACATGTGTAAAGACAGATGAAAATCGGCCCGCATTATGGGCGTTCATAGTTCCTGAAAGTTCCGTGCGGGTCTGGCGCAAACAGAAGGAGAGGCGTTCTACTCCGGCGGCTGCTGCGTACGGCATGGCCGCGCGGCCCTTATCTTGAAAGCAATCTGCGATGGGCACAGAGTCTACACGGCTATAAGGCATACCCCACTGTGTTCTTGTTGTTTCATTCACGTTAAAGCAAGAGGCAGCACGAAGGTCAATTCGCTCGCTCCTGCTACCACACTTCCTCACTCCAGCGCTTTGATAGTTTCCGCAATCATCGAGTGAGACGTGTTCACGTTTGTTTGTGCACGCATGACACCACGCTTGTTCATTTAGTAAGCAAATGTTTACGTTATACAGCCGATAAAACTGCTATCCTTACTTCGTATAGCTGTCTACTAATTTGCTATCGCAACCAATGCTTCACCTTTTGGGCGAAACTGCGACTTTTTTCCTAGCAACTTTAGCGCATTGGGAGTAAATCTGTTTTTTCCAAATGAGAGAAAGGTGTACTTTTTATGAAAGAATGACGTGTGCGGTACTGTAAAGGACTTTTCTCTTTTTAGGTTACAGCAAATGGGTGTGCATTGCAAGTGAGCCTGTTGTTCTTCTCCCCCACTCCACCCACGGAAAATAGGTACACATTACAATCAAGGGCACATTAGAATAGAATAAATACGGTGTTCAAATAACACGGAGTTCGAACTAAGGAGAACTCCTTTAAATATAGCAGTGGGCCTATTGTGCGGTACATTTCAAAATCTTTATCTTTCTCGCATGACATGAACACACTACCACATGTGCCGGAAGTTAGCCTAGGTTCATAAAGTCCAAGTACAATAAGTTTGCACCTGGCGCGCTGTTTGCTGCGGATGCGAGGAAAAACGCAGGAGGTTGAGGAGCCAAGGAGGATAGTTGCTTGATGTGCAGTGTACGCCTGCATGCTGCCGGAACGTGTGTTGTCCTCCCACGTGTCCAATGCTGGAGATGACGTGATTGAGCGTGAGCTAGGAGTGTGGCACAGGTCAGTGCACGTTAACGTGTTCAAGCGTAGACTAGGGAGCTCCTTCCTGGCCCTTTTAAGTCGGATGAGAAATGAGGGCAGACGCTGCTCTGCCTGCTCCAGTTCGGTTTCGACTCCCCGAGTGCCTTTCCTCATCCTTTTTGAGACGCGCTTCCCTTTGGCTCAGGTTTGTCCGAAAAGCAGTTCGAAAAGTGGTTCAAGGGGGTGAGAAATTTTGTTTGAAATAACCGTTGCACCATCTTTGGAATTTGCATTCGCTAGAGATTTTCTCTGTTCAAGTACATAGGATGCTACTGGGACCAACAGCGCAGTTCGAATTATCCATAAATTCAAATTGAAGAGATTACGAATCATCAAGATTTCAGTCCATGGTGACTGGATCCAAGTAGATGCCATCAAAATCCATAACATCATGACGAACTAGAGCAGAAACTTCAGCATGGCACCGACACTTGGCTTTCGTCTCTTGAGCCTTCTTCAGATTTACCATGTCTCCCCTCATGATACGGGTGCCCATTTTGCTACTGCAGAAATGCAGTCTCCTAACGCAGTGTAACTTATAGTCTTTCTAAAGTGCTTTTAACATGATATCAAACAGACACAAGGTCATGACTAGGCACTCAGGACAGAAGGAAACTTTTGTTTTAGTCTTTTTGCCACTCATGTGTGATTTTTGCATTAACTTCGAAGGTAGCTCAACACATGTTCTGCTAAAGGTGTAAGGAAAGCTTAGCCAATCAATCCATGTCTCTAGGCAGTGTGCTCTTCCTGCCTTTGCATTGTAGCGCCCTCCCTTGGGTGGCGCCTGGAACCCGGATGGCACACGCCCGCATGAAAAGAAAACAAAGACGCCGCCTGGCCATGGTGCACGAGGCCACGGCTCGCAGTTCTATTCCGGCATCGATTTGTGTCGGCCGTCTCTCCCTTCACGCCTGTGGCATAAGCCTAGGGCATGATGTACAAATTGTGCACTTCTGTTGCAAGAAACAAAACTCAAGCCCACTTGAAGTTCACTATGCCAGTGCACAGAAGGAACAACAGCAGCATACCTGGGAAAGGCCAGCCACCTTCTGCTGCGTCTGGAGTGTGACCTTGCGCTGTTGCTGTTGCTGCAGCAGCTGCTGCTGGATATGCAGCTGCCTCAGCTGCATCTGCTGGGGCGTCACAGATGCTGTGGTGATGGGTTTCGATGTCGCAGTCACTTTTCCCTGCTGTGACACAACGAAAAAGTGTGGCCAATTTTTACACCAAGACAACCAGACAGACATATGAAAGCCTTGAAAGAAGCGCAGAAACATAAGCCTTCATAGCACTTTGCTTACCTTAAAAAAAATATGCTTATATGCCTTGTGTATATGCAATCATGAACTACAATGAAAATGTTGCCAATACACAAAAACATACAGAAGAAATTGGTTGAAAGAAAGTCACATTCGGGACGAAAATACCATTACTATATAGTATCTGATATTCATTGTACGGATGCTTATTTCGTTACATGTTACTACTAATGAGGAGAAACATTTCAGATTTATTTCATTATACAGCATAATGTCGTTACTTCAACTCTAAGGGAACTGCAAACTTACCCTAATAAAACTCAGTTTGATATAAGGAGAGCCCTTTTGAATATAATGCCCAATCAATTCTTAGATACAGAACACAAAACCAAAACCGTCACTGGGCTCACACTGAAAAAGTATTATCTTCCCTGCATCAGCACACAATGACATGTGCCGGGAGAAGCCTAGATTCCATATGATTCAAGTGCGATAAAATCGCGCCCCGTGTTATGTGTTGCTGGGCGTCTGTGGCTTGATGCACGCTATTCTCTCACATGCCATGGTACAGGTCACGTGATCAAAAATGCATCTGGGGGCGGGGGGGAGGAAGACGTGTCTCCTCCTATATTGCGGCTGTGCATGGCCGTTTGCACGGGTAAGCGAATACGCGAGTCCGGCAGGTGCAAAAGCCGGGAAAGCCAACATAGCTAGTCTATTCACGTGCTCTGTTGTCTTCCTGCGTGCCTAGTATAGAACGTCGCATCTTCTCAAGTGTCGGACATGCGCTGAAGCATGAGGCAGTCTGAAACAGTCGCGTAACCAGGCAGGGGGGCACACCAGGCTACGTGCCCCGCTCCATATAAAATATTTCTGGATTTCTGGCTTTGTCACCGGTCCGAAGCGTCTCCTCTCAGAGACCGGCGCTCTTAATCCTGCTAGCATTGTGCCATTGAGTAATTGCAGTGTTCATGTTTGCATGTGCATGCCTGGCACTACGCTCGTTAATTTAATTTGTAAGTGAGTGTTTACTGCAATTTATAATTTACATGGCTGATAAAACGATGAATCTTGCTTTGTGTACTTGTCTAATGCTTTGCTGTCGCTATCAACGCTTCACCTTTCGAGCGAAACATCAAAATTTCTGTTTCCGCTGCTTCTTTTAAGCCAGATGGGAATGGAGGGCATGCATATCTATGCTGGCTCCCGTTCGGTCTCGGTGCCCCCTGCATCTTTCTTAATTTTAATGGAACGCAATGTTACGGTAGCTAGCGACATGTTGAACCTTTGCCTCTGGCTTGGGTTTGTTCAAAAAGTGGTCCACGGTAGAAAGAAATTTTGTTTGAACTGTTGAGCGGTTATTGAAGTTCAAATTCACTAGAGTTTTTCCCCATTCAAATATACATAGGACTTTGCCAGGAACACCAGAGCAATTCAATTCATCTGTTAATCCGTATTAAGAGATTACGAGTTATCAGGATTTCACTGTATCTGACAATTAGGCTGCAACTATGTTTGTTATACAGTGCAGTCCACTTATAACGATATCGATAAAGACGAAAAATATGATCGTTATAACCGATGATCGCTATATCTGGACTGCAGTTATCAAAAAAAAAAAATTTTTTTTCAACGCGTTTGCGCTCTTTACCTTTGCAGCTCTGAACTCGAATTCGCTCCTTGCTCTAAAGAATAGATGATGTATACAGTAGGCCGTGAAAAACAAACTTTATTTCTAGCGCCAATGACCGTGTCAAGGATTAGGCGCGCCGAAATAGTCCGAAATCTGCACTTGCTTTTGCGGCAGCTTCAGCTTCACAACCGCGGTGTGCATGGATTCCAGCTGCTGCGCGAACACTGGCGGCAATCCTTTAGCATGCATAAAATCAATTAAGGAGTCGATCGACGACAGTGCACTTTGCGTGGACATCGTGGTCGAGGTCAAGGAGCCACTGTCGATCTCGTTGTCACTGTCGCTGATGCCGTCGCCACCGTCGCACAACTTTGCGTCTGTCGAGACAGCACATCTTCGGCGATCGCCTCGTTGGTGACCTCATCGCAAAACGAGGCAGCACTGTCTGCAGTCAAAAGCTCCTCCTTCGACACACCACCTGTGTCACCAGTAGGAACGAGCTCCCAGAGCTCGGTTATGTCAGCGACTTCCACCGGGTCGGTCTCAGCGGGTTGGGGAAGTTCGTCCTTACGCAGAAAGCCCGCCTTCTTTAAGCCATTGGTGATGAACCACTGGTAAAGCGCCTCTTCAACATCGGCGTACAAGGGGTCTCTAACCCCTTTTCCGCTGATCGGAATGGCCGCTGATAGCTCCTGCCTTCACAATCGCGGTGCTCCCGGTTTTCAAGATGGTTGATATCGTTAACTGGACGAGCTCATACTTCTTCACGAGGGCGCTCACCTTGAAGCCGCATCGAGAGTCCTGCAAAATATCCATCTTCGTGTCAAGCGACACAGCTTTGCGCTTTGTCGGCGCCATCTTCGAACTGGGTTGAACCGTTGGTTGCACGCTGCTTCGGTGGCGTCAGCCTGCTATCGCGAGAGAGACGCGGGACGGGCGCCACCGCGCCGCTTTGCTTGTCGCTTCTTTTTTTTTCTTTCTCTCTCTTTCGGAGCGACTGTGGCCGACGCGCATGAAGCAGCTAGCGCCATCTTGTGGCGCGCTGCGCCAACGTTGGCTGCGCCTACTCGTGCGCGGGCGGGGCGAGACGCGCTGCGCGGTAATGGCGGCAGATACGAACTTACGGAGGTAAACATCGCCTCGTCTCGACATCGTTCGTTTCAGGGAACTAAGCAACGCAAACGTTACGATTATTTGGCACGGAAAACGCCGTCCAGACTGCAAAATTTTGATCGTTATATCCGATATGCGGTGAATAACCTATCGTTATAAATGGTTTTTTTCCCCATAGACCTAATGCATAAAATGACACTCTCATGTCGACCCATCGTTATAACCGATATATCGTTATATGTGGTATCGTTATAAGTGGACTGCACTGTATCAGGGTTCGACTATAATTTATGACTTAACTTTTCCACCACAAAAGACCAATAACTGAAGCTGCTGTACCTTATTAACATCAATGTCAGATTCTAAAATAAGTAGTGCTGTGTGAATAGCAAAATTTTGGGTGCGAAGCAAATTCAAATATTAATGATTGAATGCGAGTCAAATCGAATATTTTTCTACTATTCTTCGAATACTTCCAAGTTAAATTACTGAACAGATGCACTGCAGAACATGGCCAAAAAAAGCAAATTTATTGCGCAGCTAGTGTACTCCCACATAGTTTTTCCTAGAAAAAAAGAACAGTCCAATACAGCTGTTCAACAGCATAGATTCAGTGATAGCGCAAAACTGGATCCCTGAAGGAAAGGAATAGTCAGCAGAATAAATTTCACATTCTATGTGGGTGTATTGTGACCCTGCAAAATTGGATCCCTGAAGGAAAGGAACAGTCAGCAAAATAAATTTCTTTTTTTTTTTTTTCTGATCGTCAACATAGGAACATGCCACAGTTTTAAAAAAATCTTGTAACATTACGTTTGGGTGCATTTTTATTCTGAACTCTCGAAAATTGCGTGCACATTACATTAAATTAAATACCGTATTTTTTCGCGGATCTTTGGGAAAACAGTCTCTATTCGCAGACACGCAACTCATCCATGTCGTATCTTCCATTCATCCATTCTCTGGCGATGCTGACAAAGCTGGATTCACATGCCAGACGTTATTGCAGATGAATCAGTCACGTGATAAGCAACTAGAATTTGATCCCTTCGCAGCTAGAATTCACACGACAGTCGATGACTGCACGAACGGAGCAGCCCTCGCCTTGAGGTGTGGCTTCACGGCAGTACAGCGCGCACTGCCATGAAGGCCCACTTGAAGGCGAAATTTGCATATATAACCCGCACCTCGACATTAGTGCTTTAAATTTTTGGAAATTTTGGTACGGGTCATATGCATAAAAATATGGTACAGTATAAGCAGATGCTGCGCTTCACACTTTTACACTGCACTCTTTCTAGTCTGCGGGCACTGATTGAGCTACCTTGTCTAATATGGTGTCAGGATGCGGTGGCGGCTGTTAACCTTTTGAATATGTCGAAGTTCACGAGGAGAGTTAGGTTTGTGCACATCATTTAGAAGCACTGCCATTTGACTTTTAGTGAATGAAATCATTACATTTATTTTCTGGAACTTCGGATAGTAAAACTACGGTGCGAATCGAATTGAACAGCAAACACTATTAAAAAGATATTCGAAAGTTTGTATATTCGCACGCCCCTAATTAATAAAGTACAGTATGCTGTATGATGGCACGCCAAATTACAAAGAGGTAGACAAAGACACTTTAGCTTTGGAATAGCCATACAGCTCACCAGTTCACTTGCTTCTAGCTGCACAAATGTCTATGCGTAATTTTTATTAGTTGCTGCACCAGCACTGCAGTAGTGGGCATTCACGTTTCTGCCAAGAGGTTGCTCACAGTGGTATGCAATATCATCATCATCATCATCATCATCATCATCATCATCAACAACAACAACAACAACAACAACAACAACAACAACCTGAATGAGTGAACCGGGAAACTTCAGCACAGGCATTCGTTTGTAGGAGTGCATGGGACCTAATTTGGGGGTGCGCTTATTATGTGAGTGCATTCATTGTGCAAAACAAATACAGTGCATTGTCATATTAACGAGCCCAACTGACAACCATTGTGCAGTATGCTTCACGGGTCACCCACCTGTGCCAGGCTAACATTGATGTTGACGCCTGCCATGGTGACTGCCGAGACAGGGATGGTGACGGCAGTCTGGCTGGTTCCAAGTGCTGACGGTGCCGACACCGTCTTGACCAGGGTGGCAACGGGAGTCTGTACTGTGCAGGCCAGGGACTGCTGCTGCTGCTGCGAGACGGCCACCACTTGCTGTGTTTGTTGCCCAGCCTGTTGCTGTGCTTGCTGCTGCTGTTGCAGCTGCGCCTGTGCCAGGAGATGGGCTGCTGCCATCTGAGGAGGGAACAAGAAGCCAGAAAAACACTGAAAATAAGAGATGGCCAGACCCATGGACCGATCAGCATATAATACAGTCACATAAATGGCTTTTCTAACACCCCCAAATCTTTAACTACACAAAATAACATGTGGGAAGCTGAAAGGACATTGCCCAACAATATTATAATACAAAACCACTGTTGCCACACTGCCTTCCTCTGTGCCCTAGTAAAAGTTTATTTTAACTTAAGAGGAATGCTGGGAGTGCGGTCAAAAAGCCTAGTCATGTTGGCTTGACAAGAACCCCGCCATCACGGCCACACAACAAAGACAGTGCTCCGAGCTGGTCCTTACCCTTTTCTATCCCTACTTTGATACCATCCCGTGCACACTACCCGCAAACCACGCAGTTAACAGTTAACCACATAACAGCTTTTCACCAGATTTCACCTAACCTTCCACCACAGGTGCCCTTCTCCGTCACTGACCCTGTGTGCACGCACCTGCTTCTGCTGGAGCTCCCGACGCTTGAGCAGCTGGGCCATCTCAGCCTCGGTGAGGGAGCGCGTGATGGCCGTCTGCTGCTTTGGAGCACCCAGAGGCGTGGCGGCCTTCACTGCCGCCACTGCCGCTGCGACCGCTTGTTGTTGTTGCTGCTGGGCTTGCTGCTGCTGCTGCTGTTGCTGCTGTGCAGAAGAGGCCTGCTGCTGCTGTTGCTGCACCTGCTGCTGCTGCTGCTGGGATAGGGGGCGTGCCTGCTGGACTGCAGCTGAGACGGCCACCTTAGCTGTGCCTGCCAGGCTGACGGGCACGGCCACGGTGGCCTGGGTGGTTCCGGCTGCGGCCAGCTGCTGCTGCTGTTGGAGGCGCTTCAGCTGCTGCTGCTTGAGCTGCTGCTCCTGTGACGCACGCGGCGGCACTCATGCAGCACACACGTATTGCAAACGTGTGCGGCCAAACGAAACTGACCGCCCTCAATGCCGGCAACGTGCACAAATGTTTCGTTCTACTTGATCTTCTGTCTAACCTTGCACGCATGCTACTGACACGCGTCCTCCTGCTTAATGTAGATATTTTTGCATCTTTACAAAACTTTTACATTCTTCTAAGTCCTTATCATCCTTACTTTACACCTTTTTACATCTTTTAATCTTTTACATTCAAAATTCTGCAGATCACAATATTTACAGATTACAATGTTGCTGCCTGAGGACATTATTATTTAGCTTCATAGACTTGGCACGACCGATTATTGTTCTTACCAAAGCTGAAAGAAGACCCTGATCATCTGCCCTTACAATATGGCCTAAAAGCTTCGATAGCCCACACTGCACAACATAGTGAAAACCAAGGAGCAGCTTTATTACTACATGCAGACTGCAAAACCTGGTTACTACACCACTCCCAAAAGACAAATGTCCTGTCAAAGGCAAGAAACATGCCATTCACAGTAAATGCTATTCAATGTTAAAAATATAAAAAAAAAGTAAAGGTAAGCCTAACTTTTTATAGGGTCAAGACACAATATTACCTACAGTAACAATGCACAGCGGAGATGTTTGTTTTGGGTATTCATAAGGATATTCTCATTCAAACTGTAATGGTAACTTCTTTTGCTGGACTGAAAAAAAGAACATATAATTACCACCACCAGTGTAAATCACACAGGTAAACTTGCATTGTCTTTAATAAAAAAAATTCAAGGAGGGCAGCGCGAAGCATTACCTGCATCCTCTGCTGTTGCTGGTGTTGCCGCAGAAAGTTGCCTTGACGCATCGCCTGTAGCTGGGAGGCGGTGAGACTGCGGCCTCCTTGCACACTGGCCACCCCTTGTGCTGCGGTCACTTGGCTCACTGCACGAAACAAGCCAAGAGGAGGCCGCGGAGTCAGACTTCACGCCAATCTTGGGCGTGAATGCAATGCAAAACACGCACTGAAGCTGACACAAGCATTACAGAAGCCACATTAAGACAGGGATAGAATGAAATGGTTGCTCTTGAAGCGAGACTTCCCAGGCAATAACCCGGGCAGTCCAAGTTAACAGGATAACCCCACTATGGTCCCTCGTACAGCCTCAGTGCTGCTTTCACACATTTTACTTTATTGTCATTACAGCATGATGACTAAACTGGAGAGCAACTGCAGTGACAACATATGGCGGCCTACTAATAGAGCTGGAACGTCCCTATACTCTCACCAACCGATAATTCAGACTCATATAGTCAGAATAATTAAGAGTCCACAATAACTGATCAGCCAGAAAATGTTTTTACTCTATAAGTGGCCAGAAGACATTGTCAATGTGTTGCCACATGCACACATCCGCACAGTCACTCACTCACTCTCTTACACAGACAGACAGACGGACGGACATGTCTTATTCTACAAATGAGCAAAAGATAAGAGCTTTCCAATGCATTGCTTTAGGCTCATACGCTTGCATGTGTCCTAGTTCAATCTGTATATCCCAGCCACTGTAATGCTGTCGCTGCAGATGACGAAATCACGCTCAATACATCCCCAAAATCTATATCCCCTGTCAACTTGAACATGGATCAAATGTGCTCCGAACGACTGCAGTCATCATCCGGCACTTCCGTTGGCTCTGCGGCATCATCGTTGGCGCAGGCCTCAACAATGTTGTTGGCACTATTTAATGTTACTTGGTGATTCAGAGCAGCAAAAATTTGTAACAGTAATGGAAAAAGTCGTCCAAGACCTTGTCGCCAATAAAGCAAAAGGAAACAAATGCTAGGATCAAGGAGCATAAGCGCCAAACATGCAAATGCAGCCTTGACAACTTGGTTTGGCTGGGCTTGTTTCGTGGTCAATAGCATGCTTCGTTACTTTCGGTTTGGGAACATGGAAACATTTTATCAAAACAAAGACATCCTGCTTTCTGCTAGTCTTGGTGACTGAACTAGCATGCAGTCATGCAGACAAGAGTCCAAAATATTAAACGGTACGCTGTAATGCATCAGAAATGCCAGGCGTCCTTGTGCAGTGCTGAAAAAAGATGAAACATGTCAGGGAAACTTTAGGTAAAACACTCCATATGTGCACTTAATCGAGGGTATCATATTTTGTTGCTACAAATCTAGTCATTAAAGGTGATCTGGGCTCTGACTTAAGCGTACAGACCAAAATTACGCCCATTTTGCATGAACTGCAGACAGTGGAAACAAAAGTATGCACCCCCCACCTCACTGACTATGCCTAAGTTAACACATTTCATTCCATGAGTACTGTAGATATTGCATTACATATATGCCACATGGCGAGTGATGGTTTTAACTGGGCATGTCCAAGTGATCAGTCGGTGACTGTAAAAGCAATCCCTGCAGTAAAAGTCATATATGTGGATGGCCAGTCGGTTACTCACCGGCCGCTACAGCCGAGATCCTCTGCGGAGCAGGTTGCAGCTGGGCAGAGGTGAGGTTGGTGACCGAGACCACAGCAGGAGTGCTGCCGCCTGCAGTGGTGATGGCACTGCTGACCGGCAGCCCACGAACTTGGCCCGTTGCCACGGCAACCATCTCCTGGACTGTCATGGTGGTGGTGGCTGTGACGACTGGCGGCTGCGGTCGCTGTGGCCGTAGAGCAGCAGTACTCAGAGTAGCCACTGCCGTAACCTGATTCAAGAAAGGGCAATGCCATTTCGACGTCATCTTCGCAGTGTGCAATGTACACGAAGAACCTGCCAAAACCGTTCATTTCTCACTAACAGGGGGCAGTGTAGCATTGCTGTACAAACTACAGTTGAACTTCGACATAACGAAGCTGCTAAAATCAGCACGTTGAAATATTAGCACGTTATGTTGAAATATTGTTATATTCAAATTACGCAAGTACCTAAGTACAATCGCCAACCGATTTTTCTTACATGAAAGGGGCCATGAAAGTTTCCAGACTATCGGGCAATAAAAATAAATGAATTTCAATGACAAACTAAAATTAACGTTTTTTAATTTATGAGTAGGTGACCGAAGATACAGTTTCTGTGCCGTGTCAACAATATCTTCACATCAGCAGCATGAAGAGAAGCCTGCTACGCTTTTGCATCGATTCTGCCGGCGCAACTGATGGCATCACCAGCAGTGGGACAACGCTATCAGCAGACCGATTTCCATACAGTGAGACAAAAGCAGCATCAAAACCCATTGGATGCTGCAAAGACAGCTGTGCTTCAAAATCAAATGGAATTGAGGCGGCAAATGACAACCCGTTGCTCATAGTCACCATATTTGTTGTAAATTTGTGACACTGCATGTATGTGTCATGTCTGAGAAATTGAGCAAACAAACCTGCAACACTGCCCAAAATTTCGGTAGCTGTTGTGCATTGTTTCAGGTATTGGTTCTACGAGTAGAAAAAGTCGGTTTTGCCCAAAAGACGAAGCACAGTTGACAACGATAGGAAAGTAATAGAAAACTAATGAAGGTTAGTAGTTTTATTGGCAGTTTAAATTGCAGTAAGCATTCGCTTACTAATGAAATTAACAAGCATGGCACAGGCAAACATGAACAGGTCTCACTCGCTGCTGCTTGCTAGTACAATGCTGGCGTGATGAAGAATGCAGGCAGTGGGGAGCATGTGCTTCGTCTACCTCTCCCTTCAACGCATCTCTGGAACACGAGATTATGCAACCTCCAGCACTAAACTTGCGGGAAGCCGGTGCATGTAAACCCACCATCCTTCTCAGCTCTGTTATGATCAACCTAAGTTTTCCAAGAAACCATCGACTACCACATCTGGTGACGGAGGGATGCCCCACCTGCAACACCCAGCTGGTTGATGTTCACGTCTCATCATTCACTTCTCTTCAAGACAGCAACGTCATCTTCCTGACCATCACGAACTGGCCACTTATCGGTGAAAGGGTCCTCGTTGAGAACTCCAGGGGGAAAGCATTAACGGCCAGTGGTTGCCTCCTATTGTGACACAGAGACAGGTGCACCACGTACACGAGTAGCTTGTTGAAGACATGAGCACCAGGAGCAGCTCATTCAAGACATGAGCACCCAGAGCAGCTCATTGAGGACATGAGCACCCCAAGCCACACGCTGACGACCAGCGGGGGGCGACAGAGATGGTTAACGATTCGGCGTTTGTGACTGGCCAGTGGATAAAGAAGCACTATTAAAGGCCGTCCTGGCCCCCATGTTAAATCAGAATCGCCTGAGACTCGGATAAGAGTCACAACTATGTACCAACGAAGTTAATACAATCTTTTCTTTCTTTCTTTTTTTTTTCATCATCACAATGGCCGGCTTCATTGTCGTCTCCTGATTTTTGCGGTGAAGGCCTACCTCACCAGGTCGAGATCGTATCAGCTCACCCTCGCACCCGCCGCAGGTCGCGCAGGGAGTTATAGAATCTTATCACCCTTGGACTTGATACAGGACATGGCAGCGAGAGGGTCACTTTTCTTATCGAAGTCGAGAAATGCACTTGAAGTTAAATTAAGGCTATTTCAGAAATAATTTGCCACATGAAGTTCGCAATGCACTCAGCAGAAGCGGAGTTAGTGGCAATAGCACTCACGGTGTTTCCGCTCCTTCTTCAATGATTTGCACTGCAAAGGCTACGTCGAAGCGAGGTGTGCCCAAAACGCTCTGCCTTCTAAACGTCATGTGGCGTGCAGTTCAAATTTGATTTTGGATGTTCATGTACTGTAGATGCCACTATTTCCGATTTTGGCGCCTACCACACACCAAACGTGCTTGTCCTCAGCGAGCCACAGTGCGTTCAGCCAGCGGACACGTCATGCTACCCCGTGGAGTCTGAGGTACATACACTACATAGCACACCGCAGCTACATGCAAAGCATTTGCTTTGTGCATGACAGGGCTGGAGTGCACGCTCGTGCTCACATGCTCCAGTCCAGCTGTGCTACGTGGTATGGACTGGCTTTCTACTGCACCAGCTTCACCGACGGATAGTAGCCAGATCCAACTTGCGCATTTTGAAGCGCTATCAATAGCTCGCTCATCACGAAGCAAAGTCTGCCAAGGCATTTAACCAGGAGCGGCCAGGAATGGGCACACTGGTAAGTGTGCGTGCGGTCTGATCTCAAGTTTCGCATGGTTCGAGGCTAGCTGAGCGTTCAGAACCAGTCAAAATTAGCAAGGCCCAATGGCTATCACACTGATAAGCAGGGTGGCCAAAGTTTAATTCCTACATGGGCGGCCGCGGCCAAGCATGAGCAAACCATACTAGTTAGGATGGATAGTTGGGCGTGTTGGTTAAGCATGATCTGAAGTGAAGGCGCGACAAAGACGGTGGACGAAGAGGGAACATAGTCGACCACAGTAGGCTTGTACCCCAAGTAGATAATTATTGAAATTCGAAAGCAGATTTTCACAAACTTCAGCCTGTTTATTAGACTGCATCAATAAATATGCACAGCAGCAGTACGAAGAAGCGCACTGATCCAAACACCCTTCCTAGTTGATGCCAGCTACTGGCCAATAGCAGCCACTTTTGGGAATATGCTGTATTATGAAATAAAGCATCCAAAAAAGAGTGAGGAGTAGGCTCCTGTTGAAAAGAAGAGAGCATCTGAGAGAAAGGTGACTTCGCGCTCTGTTTGCGAGATTCACATGCCACGCACTACTACAAAATTTGGCTGAGATAATCACAGCAGTGTATGCTATCCCCAGACCGGGTTTCTTCACGAAGTCCGAGGGGTGGTTCAGGGCCCAATTTAGTACTAGTACTGCTTTTCATGTTTGCACTGCTTCACTTTGGCATGCCGTATGCAATTCGACCCTTTCGCCATCTGCACCGGCAGCAGTATCCATTTATTTACCCAATGTTCCTTCGCAGCAGCAGTGAAATGTCGTTATAATGAAATTGTGTATAAACACATTTTGTTATGTTGGGGGTTCAAAGTACATGATGTTCTATAGACAACAAGTTACAAAAAGTTAATTACTTCGTTATAGAGTAACTTCGTTAAAGGAATTTCATTGGGAAGCCAGAATTACTTTGTCATATCTATTGTTGCATGTACTGCACTATGCAAAACTATGGATATTTCAAGGTGAATTTCATTTTTTTTATTGCATCCGTTATTTCATTACATCCAGTTTCGTTATGACCCGTTATTTCATTACATCCAGTTTCGTTATGACAAGTTTTGACTGCATTCAAGTTCCTTATATCGAGGTTTAACTGTACTGATAGAAGTGAAGCACCACACCTGTAGATAGAAAATGTAACAATTCTGGCTACAAAATGTGTTGTCACTATAGAAAATTTGTCTTTCTGTGCACTTTAGTGAAAACTGCATTGCACTACTGCCTATACCTTTGAAAGGGAAAAATTGATACTTTCTAAATACTTTCCAAATTTTCTTGCTCTTTCTGTCGCTTTCAGACCACTCAGGCTAACATGCCACGACATACCACATGTTTTTATGTGCAAACTGTAGCTGCACAATTGTGGAATGCATAAATGTTCTGAACTTGAGATGTCCATCTGGTACACTGATATTTTTTTTTATCTTGGAATTTCTGTAATCTCAATATTTTTTGCCAGTGTTGAAGCTTCTGCTAAAGCAGTAGTTAGTTACGCAGAAAAAATGAAAACTCCAACTCATCAAATTACAGTATTTTCCCATCCACTGCCCAGCACAGGTGGAGCCAGAGAGTTAATGCCCAAGTTCAACCTCGATATAATAAATATGGACATACTATATTTACTCTAATCTAGGCCGACAGTTTTCTTTTTCAAACAATCGTATACCAAACTCTGGGGTCGGCTTAGATTCAAAGATTTTAAAAACGTGCCAGTTTGTAATTGAAAATGATAAATATGGTGCATAGCTAGCGCATCTAGAAAAGTCAGTATCGCAGCCACTATTAGCCAGGCTAGTAGCCAACCGAAGTACACGAGCGACAGCGCCATTTTAACCTGTGTCGTATCAGTACTGTGGATAAGTATTGATGTGCGGCGTGGCATTATCAATGGCACCACACAGGCTATGCCACAAACGAAATGTTGTGCTGGCCACAGAGGCATCGTCAAATGTTCAAGCAGCCGGGCAGGATGTCAGCATCGATGAGAAAAACATCTGTTGTTGGAGGGGGCAACGGAAGATGCCTTTCGCGTGTGCCACAACAAGGATATGATAGCGATAAGGAAGATAAGCGTGTGATAACATAGAGGAGCTGTTCATCGAAGATCGTGCCGCGTTTCGACACGTATGACCCATGTCGCACGCGTAGGCGCACGAACGTGAGCTTGCGCACGCCCGCAAACATACGAGGATAGCAGCGATGATGACCTAGAGAGCTTGGCACGTTCATATTAAATAAATACTGTTTTCATTTTGTGAACGCTGTCCTCACTTTCTTTGCTCGGCTTACATTTGAGGCAAGTCTTTATATTTTTTCTGGCGTCAGACATTCGAGGGTCAGCTTAGAATCGGGGCCGGCCTAGATTCAAGTAAATACAGTAAAATATTATACGTTATAGGTTACCCCTATAATCAATACAACAGGGTAACCGAAATTTCAGATACCACACAGTGTGCCACTTAACTTCTCAAACATATGTGCGCATGATGCTGCAAACACAGCAGATTTGGCACCAAGACGCAACTTCAGTTGCTGACTCTAGATAGATGAAGGGGCACTGGTTAGGCCCAGCAGCGTAGCTGTGAGGAAAATTTGTTAAGGCTGCCACAGTGGCTAACAAGTATTCGGGGGAAAGCTCGTCATAAGTATGTCTGTACCAGTACAGCTCATGACTGAGCACATGATTACATGCATGAACTAGACTGTTTAGTATTGTTGGGTGTGCACATGGTGCCCTCAGTGTCCGACAAATGAGCCAGCAAGTGCACTGAGCAAAAGCAGCTTGGCATGAAATAGCCTTCATAATAAAAGTGGCAGGTCACTGCCCTTGCAAGCCATGTGAAAACTTGTTCCGTCACCATCCTGTGACAACAATTACGATGGTTCGGATGGCCAGCTGCCGCACGACTATTGCAAACGCTATTTTTGGGCTTTCTTAGACAGTGGATACTTGCATTTCAACCAGTCAACATTTTTTTAGCATCAGGGCTTGCAAGGGTAGCTTACGAGTATTTTTTTCCTCCTTTGGGGTGGCACTGCCTGGGCTTGCTCGACAAAAACTTCACTGAAGCGAGTGTGTGCCTGTTGCAGACTGTTGTGGCCGTAATTTTGATGCATTAAGTTCTACAGGACACTGACGAGACACAATGACAACTACACTGTGCCAGTAATTTTGTGTTATTCGTTTTACAGAAATTTAATGTGTAACAAGGTATTTTTGTGTCAGATGCAAATTCGATATTAAGTTTGACTGGGAAACAGAAGCCTGTCCTTATTGGATACCTTTCATGCTTACTTGTGATTACAGTGCAGTTGACTTTCACTATTTTGACTCCAGTAAGGCACCAAAATCGGATTGAATATCAGAGTTTTCGAAAAGTGCTGGTGCTTTCCTTGACTTCAAACTATGAAGAGAGTTGAATTCACCAATGTCATTAACTGATGGAAGTGAAATGCGCAGCCCCCATTATTTCAGTATAGAAGAACAATAGAGAGTTTTAGCGTGTCCGCTATTCCGGCAAACCGGGGCGGTTTGGGCGGATTACCGGATGGTCGGAGGTGTAAACGTGAGCGGCCAGATTGGTGGCGCCAGCTGGTGGTGAAAAAGCTCAACAACCTAAACACAGAGCCAATTACTATATTCTTCTTAGCTAGGGTGTAAGTTTTCGACAGCGGCGTAATTGTGAACACAATTAGGCCGCTGCCTAAAATTTGCACCAGCAGTGAAGCACAATAAAGTAGGTTACTGCAATTTTAGCTCTTTGTTTGTGTGATTGGGCTCTACAACACCAGGCGGCTGCACCGCTCCGGCCGCTCATGTTTACGCTCCCGACCATCCGGTAATCCGCCCAAACCGCCCCGGTTTGCCGGAATAGCAGACACGCTAAAGGTCTCTAATATGTTGTGCGACTCAATGAAGAATCATATGTTCTAGGGCAGATTTAGCATGTGAACGGCAGTGCTAGAGCGCAAGGAAAGCCACACAAACCTGCAAAACTACGTCTTCATTACAGTATCATCAATATGCAGATTGCAGTGGGACTGCATTTTTATTTCTTTACAGTACAATGCTACAGCTCTCTAGACAGCAGTGATGGAGCACAGGCACCCCCATTAAATGATTGCTCTCTCTCTCTCTTCCCCCAAAGCGCTTCAGGAATGTTGACTTACGGGAACCTTGGTGAGAGCGAACGTCGGGGCAGCGCTGACGACACCTCCTGCAGCAGCTGTCGTGGCTGTAACCGCAGTGCTAACCAGAATGCCACCGGATTTGGCCAATGCCACCGTGGTGACATTCTGAAACAAAGCAAGAAAGGGAGAGAAGAGATTTAGCAACATTGCGGGCCACTGCAACACCTGACCTTAATGAATGGCATGCAATGCAGGCCCTTGTTTGTACAGCTATCAGCTGGAAGCGATAGTCTGAGATTTGCATCATATTCGCTAACCACCAGGTGCACACGTCACCTGCTTAGGTGGCTACTTAAAGGCTGTCACTTAGGAAATTAGGCAATTACCAGCCCTGCAGCTTTGCCAATATTGCTTCCATTGCATATATAAATCATTTATACCGTATTTACTCGCATAATGATCGCACATTTTTTCAAAAAAAAAAATTGATTAAAATTCAGGGGTGCGATCATTACGGAGGGTAAATTTCCCACGAAAATGTATATATATATTTTTTTTATCCTGCGTTTGCTGCGGGATGACAACAGGTCAACAAGCAGGCGGCTGCTGCTGTAACTATAGAGTTTCTCACAATATTACCTAGAGGGAAATCTGGTGCTGCTGCATTATGGTATGCATGGGAATGCCGGTATATTGTGACTTCGGATTAGCATCATTCTCGGATTGCCAGGCAAGCACTGTTCCATCTGTCACAATGATTCATTTTCTACTAAAACAGCATGCAAAAAGCTGTTTCAGCATTATAATTACACAAAAACATGTTTTGTTTAACTATGAGAACATGTTATTGCATGTACAATTATATAGAACGTAAAAAGTATCAACGGGCCGCTAAAGTTGGAGGACAAACGACAAGATTCGCGCTCACTTTGAAACAGTTTGTCATCTCTCCTTGCTTTTCTTCGCTTGGTCATGCATTGTAAGTGAGTAAAGATGTAATATGCGTGAATGGAAACATTTTATGAAGATTTTACTTTCAGAACACGTTATTTGTGTAGCCATATCCACGTTTTAGACTATGCCTTTTCCAACACCAGAAAACACAAGCCTTGCAGACACATATACCGTCATTGCCATGACGGCCCAATGCCCCTTAAGAAACTCCCATAGACGGTGGCGCCAGATTTCCCTCTAGGTGTTATAGTGAGCAACTCTATGGCTGTAACAGTGCGGGCCATCAAAATAAATATGGCGGCTGGCGGAGCAAGCCAAACGCACGGAACGTGATTTTTCTTCTTCTCGTGAGTACATTACATGCATCGAAACAGTTTCTTCCGTATCAGTAACGAATAATATTGTTAATATCGGCAAGTTTGCGACAAGAAGGTAGCCACGTCCATTTTGAGGGGACAGAAACAGAGATGGGCATGCGTAGCTGCCAGTGACATAGAAACACATGGCAGGCATGCTGCGGAAACTACGGCCTTTGTCTTCACTACTATTCTAATACGGCACATTTCCGCTAAGGGTGAGCGAATATTTTAGCTGTGCTACAAGCGTCGGCGTATGAATAAAGTTCACTTCTAACGCATCAGTGTAAACGTGTCCACTATCGTTGCCGCTCATGATTTGTTGCGTGCCCACGAGTGCAGATGAGAAGAATCGAAAGGCGCCTTTTTTGCCATTGTTGTTGGCCAAAACCATTATGAAGCATACAAGTAATAAAGCCAAGGCAAGTTTGGTTGTAGCTTTTTTTTTTTTTTTTCATGGAAGTGCGGAAAGTGATGAAAGGAATGAAATGGGGCATCTGCTTAAGAATGTTCGGTGCATGCAGACCGCTTGGTATGTCTTCAAGAGTCGTTCGCGTAGCATTTGACAGCATTCGACAGATGGTAAGCGCGATCATCATTAGCTAGGCTTATCACACGACACATCGCTGCGTGCGACAAGTTTGGGGTACAATCATTTCACGGGAAAGAAAAGAAAACCGAATTTTGACAACAAAATTCAGGGGTGCGATCATTACGTGAGTGCAATCATTATGCGAGTAAATACGGTAATCAATTTAGCCAAAATGAAATTCTGCTCCAGTTGGCCGTTCTTGACAACATCAGCTTATCGCGAGTGATCGTCACTTATTTTGGCATATGACAAGCACTCTTCACAATGTAAATGAAAGTGGACAATGTTTCTATCATCATCGCGTTAGTTGATAAAGATTTCCGACAATATTTGCAGACATACCGTATTTGTTCGAATCTAGGCCGATAGTTTTCTTTTTCAAATAATCATACACCAAGCACTAGGGTCAGCTTAGATATGAGGAGTTTAAAAAGTTCGCCAGATTGTAATTGAAAATGATAAATGTGGTGCATAGCTGGCGCCATGTAGAAAAGTCAGCACCGCAGCCGCTATTAGCCGCGCCAGTAGCCAACTGAAGTACATGAGCGACGTCGCTATTTAGACCTGTGTCGTATCAGAGCGGCGTGGCCCATAGCATGGCGTTATCATAATGGCACCAAACAGGCGATGCCACTATAGTGCCGCTTTCAAACGCAAAGTTATGCTAGCTGCAGAGGCACCATCAAACGTTCAAGCTGGGCGCGACTTCAGCATCGATGAAAAAGACGCCCGTCGTTGGACAGGGGCAACAGGGGATGCCTTTTGTGTGTGCCGTAACGACGAGATAACAGCGACAAGAAAAATAAGCATGCGGTAACAGAGAGGAGCTGTTCACTGAGATCGCACCACGTTTAGAAGCGTGCAAGCCTTGCCACACTGTCTGTGCATGCATGGGCACACGGATGCGAGCTTGCGCGGGTCCGCAAGCATGCGTGTGGTCTGGGCTATAGCGATGAGGCTATCAGCGATATAATGCAGAGTGAGCTCGGCATGTTCATATTAAATAAATGCTGTCTTCCTTTTGCGAATGCTGTCCTCACTTTTTTCTTCGGCCTACATTCGAGGGAAATTTTTCAATTTTTTCTGGCTTCGGACATTCGGGTTTGGCTTAGAGTTGGAGCTGGCCTAGATTCGAGTAACTACGGTACTTGTGTGAACTAACCACAATTATGGATTCAGCGCTTACCTCACTTATTTCTTTTTGTGTTCGTGAGCTCAGTTATGTATTATGCAAATTATGTACTAATGCACGGTAGAACCTCATTCATGCGTCTTGGGGAATGTTTTGGGGAAGAAATGCGAAATAAATGTAAGATCTGAAGTCACTAAAAAATTTGGCGAACTCAACTCGCACCTTCATTATGCAAAGAGTTGCGGCAATCCTTGCAGCATGAGACGTTGATGCACACGGAGCTTGTGGGAGCCAATCAGCCCAAGACATACTTTAACGTTTCTGTTATTTCAGCAAGCTTTCATTTATGCTCTACGAATATGGCCTGGGTCAGCAGCTTCTTCTGGTAGGATACGTTGGAAAGAAATATTGATGTGTCCACTTGGCGAGAACCGGTACCGTAGGAGACACCGACACATCAAACAGTAGTAGAACTCAGTAGTAGTAGTAGAACCTCAGTAGTAGAACCTCGTTCATGCATTTTGAAAAAAGCACACTAACTGGAAAAACGTACGACCCGAAGTAACTAAAACAAAATTCAACAGACTCAACTATTGTTGACATTTACATAATGGAAAGCATCATGCGGATTGTTGTAGCAAAAGACGCTGACACGCATCGAGCTGGTGGTGCTCCAGCAGCCTGAGACGCGTTTTCTTTTTTTCTTATTGTTAGTGTTCTAAGGTGGGCGACGCCAAATATAGGCTATGCCGAAACGTGATGCCCACATCAAGCCACCTGTAGCAGAGAACGGCGGTGCATTTGGAATATCGCCTACTAAAAGCGTGCAGTATGCTACTAATTGCACTATGCACCACACACAGGTAGGTGAAGATGCTTATCGCAATAGGTATGGCGGCGAGAGCTGTGAATGCGGCATGCGACTACCCGGGCAGAGATTTGCTGATACCACAACAAGAAACTGCATGCCATCGCTTCCACATGAGACGGGTGGCTATATACTGTTCTCGATCGCGCATGCTTTGTGCCATTTCATGTTCACAAGGGATCTAGCGGCTGGAAAACGTATACGATTGAAGTCTGCAGACTCCCGGGAACAAGCGGCGGCACGTTTTGGTTATCGCCTGTTAAAAGTGTACGCTATGCTTTTATGGCTCTGTGCACTGTGCAACAGATAGGCAAAGATGCTTATTACAATAGGATTTGCGGCAATAGCTGTGAATTGTAGCACAGCGACATTTCATTGTCGAGAGGTATGAAATGCACTTAATCGTACGGGCGTTTACCATGGATACGAAAATATTTCATTGTCACGAGAATTACGTTGTCACAGGATTTCGCACGAGTTTCAATTTTATTATAGTAATCAAAAAAATATCTCATGAAGGCCAACTGGAACGAAATTTCACTTTGGCTAAATTTGGTATAATTTAGTCCCAGCAAGAGATTTTTTCAGCGCACCACGTGTGCCGGGCGCTCGTGCTAGCTTGCATGGTCGTGCCTGGAAATCCACAGATACCAACTGGAGCATACAGTAGTCTGAGCATCTCGCACGATGAGAGGGCTTATCGTGGCAGTATTTATCCTACGTAGCCATGGCCTCTGAGATCATGAAGCTCATACTGAGGAGCCCTGGGTTAGGTCACGCGTCACTTTCAGCGAGCTGTAATGGCAAGTTCTTCTTTTTTTTATGTTTCGGTACCAAAAATGGGTATTTTCGTGAACTTTTCATGACGGTGCCGCTCATACTTCCAGCGACAAATTTCGCATGGAGGCTCATCTATATCTACACTACATTAAAATAGGCTTTTCTTTCTTTTTTCAAAATTTCACTGCAGTTGGCTTAAAAACACCTCACTTGCCTTGGACAGCTGTCCTGCGACTGGCTGTAACTGCTGCGCCTGGCCGAGAGTGGCCAGCACAGCCTGAGTGGCGGCCACCTGTTGTTGCTGCTGTTGCTGTTGGACAAGCAGCGCAGCTGCGGTAGCCGGGCTGGCCGCAGCCACGACCCCTGCTGCTGCGGGACTCGCTGCGGCCACCACGGCTGCCGCAGCCTGCCCGGTCACTCCCTGGGCAGCAGCCACGGCTGCCGGCTGCGACAGCGTTTGCGTGCTTGCTGGTGCCACATGCCCCAGCACCTGTGGCTGTCCCTGTTGGTGCTGCTGCTGCTGCTGTGCTTGCTGCTGACGCTGGGCCTCTGCCGCTGCCTACAGACACAAATCTACGGTTGAAACTCCTTTTCAGCAGCCAAAAGTACATCTGAAGCAAAAAAAAAGAATAATTTCCAGAACAAAATTCTGGGGTTTCACGTGCAACAACAACCATTTGACTATATACAAGGCATGCAAAGGCATGCTGGGGGTCTACGGACTGAATTTGACCACCTCGGTTTCTTTACCGGTTAGTACCTAAATTGAAGCAAATGAACATCCTTGTATTTTACCCCCCGTCGAAATGCGGCTGCCGTTGCCAAGATCACATCCCCGAACTCAGAGATGCAATTATTTCTTTGCCCGCCGCGACGCGGAAAAGTGTTCAGAACATCCGAATTTTGGCCCGCTGTACAGAATGCATTTCGACAGGAGAATTTTACGAATTCGTATCACACCAAAATTCGTATCACTGGGATTCCACTGTATCCCCATTAACCATGGCAGTGCTTTTACTAAAATGGTCACGTGTAGCAATACTCAGTAGTGGAGTCCCCAAAAGCAAGCAGAGAGCACAACTGACTCGCAGCTCAATGTCAGTAATGTCAGCGCCTTTTCTTTTTCTTTTTTTTTAATTGCCACTGTTGGACAGCACTCAAGAAAATAAACTGCGAACCCAAATGTGCGCACGTGCACTGTGACTGAAGCGGCTATAATAACCAGAACATAAAAGTCAAACACATTTAAACCTGCAATCCACATGAAAGGCAAGAAACATTATTCACCTCTGCGCACTTGTGTGCATAGCAGCCTTTCCCTTTCTGTACCATTAGGCCCCGAAAAGCACAACCACCATTCCACATCAAGGAAAATGACAACTTGTTCACATTAATTTCTGGCCGCAGAAAGTACATTTTTATAAGAACTATGAAATGTTACTTGAGTAAACATTTTTTAGCATTGTAATGATTTGAATATAACTAAAATTTTCAGAAATATAGATTTGGCGTATTTTACTTAACAAAACCACAATCTAATTATGGAGAAGGCTGTAATGGGGGACTCCAGAGTAAATTGACTGCCTGGAATTATTTGGCTTGCACCTAAATCAAAGTGCACAAGCATTTTTGCATTCAGCCCCTATTGAAATGCGGCAGGTGAATAATTGATAATTGCCTTGCGGAACTATCCACAAGTGAAACTCACTTTAGAGTATCAAAAACACTAGTACGGGCTTTGCAATGCATTACGTTACCTCCAAAATTTTGAGGTTGTCAAACTTACTGCAGCAAATATGACACGCTGGCCTTTCTGCAGTTACCCGTGTACCATGCAGCTGCACAATAAAAGGAGCGAGTTCTCGATCGATGCTTCATCCCTGCGACAGAAGTAGTACTCACGGCGGCAGCCATTTGGCTTTTCTGTTTCTCCTTGGCAATGCGTTCCGCCCGGATTGCTGCCAGCCTAGCCGGAGGGAGGGGCTGATCGTAGGAGATGCCGTTGTCAGCCAGCACGGCCGCGTGCTTGGGGTTCTTCACCAACGGGTTGGCGGTGAAAGTGGGCTTCAGGGTGGGCGTCCGTTTGCTGGCCACCGCCCGGATCGTGTCGAACCGAGTATTGTAAAGCATGGTGAAGGCCTGGTTGCAGTCCTGAGAGAACAGCTGCCCCGTCCTCATGGGCTTGTTGTTCTTCGTCTGGAATGGAAAAGACCAAGTTTGGCCAGTCACACACTGACGCCAATGGTAGCACTTGTATGGCAACAACAATTATACAGACACTCAAAGCGGTCTGCGCCACCAGCGTCGTCTGCAAAGTGTCAAAAGGGTGCGCGGTGCAAACACAGGTGGCACTTCACACAGAAGACTGCGCGCCCTTCCGCTCAAGGGAGCCCCGTTTCCAGCCAGAGAGAGCTAGACAGCCACACGTGACTATGGCACGTGGCCTTGGTGAATTGACCAAAACAAAGCTCGCCATACCACCACGAAAAATACTCTGTGTAGCAAAACAAATAGAAGAAAACAAATGAAAGAAAGAGGAGGAGATCACCAGGTAAATGCCGCGCAGTTCCTCGCCTCCGGTGTGGGACAAGGCAGGGAGGCATTGTGCTTTACTAATCAAGGCAGGAAGGGAGCAGTGTCTACGTTGGCAGCGAAGCTCACCTCCTGGCAGCATAGCAATGTGGCATTTAAATTTGTCCTATCTCTTCTAATAATGAATCTATTAGAAAAATTCTTGAGGTAAAATGCTCCCGAGAAGACAGCACCCCACAACTTCCAGTGCATAACCCAAATTTGCAAGGGGAGCTGGTGACTGGCCGTTTAAACAGTATGCAGCTTCCAGAGCAAGTTACTCGGCTTAATGATACTGCTGGCACAAGTGCACAAGGCATCCACGACAGCGCAGTGAAGTTTCACCTTGTAAATGCCCTTGGTCTTCTTCTGCTTCTTGGGGTTGGTGTCGTACAAGATCTTGCCTTCTTCACGAGGCACAATGACGGACTCGTAGCGGTCCTTGCACTGCTTTGGGGAACGGTAGATGCGGCTGACTGTGTTAACCACGTCTGCAACCAGGTCCCAGTTTGGCGTGTGGCCTGGCGAGAGCACTGTCAAGTTCAGTGGGATGTCCTGCAGCTGCTGAATTACCTGAAAAATGCATCCAACAAAAACGCAAAGCAAATGTAATTGAAAACACATGGGCACTGCACAAACAGCAGACTCCTCATAAAACTGAGCGGGATACTGGGAACATGTTCATGCTGCCCTTATTATGGCTAAACATGAGTGACAAAAATGACAAATCAAAGCACAAAACTTCGGACTGTTCAGCTTAACAGAGTTTCATTGGGTTAATCCTAAATAGTTTCAGCTATACCACAGGCACAAGTGGTCTCCACATGAAGGTGCAGCTACATGTTAGGCTGCAAATATGCTTAAAATGTGACACTGGAGAAAATTTGAGTGCGTGCTATGGTTTATGAGTGTCATAAGAATAATGATGGTTAAATAAAGAAATGAAAAATGCCTTAGGAGGCTGATCCCTTCTTGTCATATCTGAACATGCAAAATAAAAAAAATAAGAAAATAAAGAAGGTATCACCAAACAATCCATAATCTGCCAAGCTAAATCATGGTATTAACCAATTATTGCATGCTATGTGCACAGAATGTAAAATCCCTGCTAATAAATGTTCTGGTAGGCGAGGGCAATGAGGGGTTAGTAGCTGTGGGATGGACAGGAATCCCCTGTCACTCACTGACACTGCCTCTCTCAAGCCAGACAATTGAACTATTCCACAGCAGAACTATTCCACCAGCACTTGGCGTTCTCAAACTTCTGGACACCATTATCCATTTCTCAATAGGTCTCCATCCCAGGCACTGACACTGACGACAACCAGCTCACCACGGAGCAAGCGCATCCACCCACTCTCACCTGAAGAATAGCCCAGTCCTCGTGTATCAACCACTCCGGCATGTCTGGCGAAAGGTCCAGGAGTGGGCGTGCCGCCAGGAAGCCGCCCTGCTGAGCGAGCGGCCGTGAGGGCAGGGAAGCCAGGGCCTTGGGGGGAAGCTGGCCCGCCCCGCACACCATCAGGTTCTTGACTTTCTGGAGCTTGGCTTCGCGCCGCATCTTGAGGATGGCTGCCGTCGGGCGGTCGAACAGCGACTTGGGGATGTGCACGGCATCTTCCTTGCGGCTCTTCTGTTTGCGTGCAGCTGCGACTGCACAAGCGAGGTGCAGCAAACAGTTTAGGCAGGCACCATGTGGTTATCACAATGCCACTGATTACAGCTAAGATACGACTAAAGGCCTTTACAGCCAATTCAGTTGTACACACGGATATCTACTTGGCACTTCCTATCAGACCATCTATTCTGTTGAAGTTGATGAGCTGTTGCTCTCAGGTCCTCTTTATCATCAGTGGGCATCATTCCCTCAAAGAGGAATGTCGCCTATTCAAATACAGTCAAAACCACTTATAACGATACCAGTTTTAACAATATATCGGTTATAACAATGAAAAGCTGCTGCACCAGCAACTTCTGTATGTTTTCTATGGAGAAATAACCTGCTTACTACAACGTCCTCATGCTGCATTATCGGTTATGAGAATGAAGTCTGGCTGTTGGGTGTCCGTGCTGAAAGGTAATGGAATGCGAAATCCTTGAAAAGAAAAAAGAAAAGTGAAACGCAAGCCACTGCACGATCACCCCCCCCCCCCCCCCCCAGCTACCGCCACGGGCTTCTCTCGATGAGAGATCTATGCCATCGCCCTTACACCCCTCCGAAACGAATGGGCTGCGCCCATAGCTCTGCGCCCCACGCCACCCCATGGCCACTCTCCAAAACACAAATGGACCACCCCAACTGCGCAGACAACGGTGTCAGCACTGCTCCCAGATTGCTCGCTTGGCCCTCATTCTGTGCAATCATGCTAACGGATTAAGCTGCTCATGCTTGTCTTTGTTCGTTGCGTCGAAGTCGTTCCTGGCCACGTAGTTTTATCAGCCTCGTTTGACTCGCCATTGAAACGGAACATGGCTGATCCACCTGCTGAGCATTGGCAATGCACAACATTGCCGGTGAAAAGAAAGCGCACTGCTATAGATTTGGAAACAAAGTGCTTTACCCGACAAGGCGATCGTCGCGAACGTGCTTGCATCGGATAGCGACAGTGACGGCCACAATGGCGGCGCTGACGCAGTAGTGCAGGCTGCCTCAACATTGACCTCACAGGAGGTCCTGTAGATGATTCAGTCCCTCATGAGCTCGTTTTCGTGAGGGACTTTCCACTTCGCTACGTGGGGCACCTGGATGCCTTGGAGAAGGATGCCGGCAAGCTTCGCGTAATGCAAGCAAGGCTGACGGACATTCAGTTTTCTCGTGCGAGCCAGTAGGAAGTACGTGGCGAGATGCTTGTGGCGATCTCATCCCAGCATTTCTTCTGGGTTTCTCAAGCTGAGATGCTCCTACAGCAACCTTCCGCATTTTTAACGCGATAGCGTTAAGGAGCTCGTGTTGCGGAAAATCCAGTGTTTCGCCAAAAAGATTTTCGAACCACCCATACCCTCCCCATGGCACAAGAAACTTACTAAACTAATTGTATTTCTCAAGCGAAAATACGTAGAAAAATCATGAAGTATGACTCATACACAACCTACAGACACATGATAGCTCTCGGATCGTAATTTTAACATACAAGAAAACATAATTCTGTTACGCGAAAACTCAAACAAACTCCTTTTCCAGCGTTTCTAAAATTCAAAGATTGCCGACGGCGTCTGCCATTTGCGCACGCCGGCGCATGAATATTTCAGAGTCCCCGTAGCGGTGCGCCCACTTCCTTGAAACACTTCCAGATGGCGCTTGCCTCGGCCACATCGCGACCCATGCATGAGGCCGCGTTTCTACCAGAAAGCCTGCCTTCGTGCATAGCGTTCGCCGCAAGCGTTTCCCGGTAAACGTTACGGTTACATACGCTGCAGTTGCCGGGAAGCCTGAGAAGCAGTCAGGAATCTTTGAATGCCATCACATTCCACTCTTAAAGGCGAAGCTTAAGCGTCCTCCAAATTTTTAAAAGGCGCCTTTTGGGGCCACCAAAGCGATGCCTTGAGCCCTCCTTGCAGTTGTTTTTATAGCAGTGTCAATCTTGAACACCAACAGCCGCGATTTCTTAACAACAAGCGCTTGCAGCGTTCAGGAATTAGCGTTAAACAGTTAAACGAGTCAACACAATCAGAAGCCGGACGGAGTAAGGTAGTGGGGAGGAGAACTGACCTCCCCGCCAGTATAGTTTTCTCGGAACAGCGATGCCATTCCCCATTTTGATTTCGTTTAATTCATGCAACACTGGTTATAACAATTATCGATTATAACAATGAAATTTTCGTGGCACTTGAATATTGTGATAAGTGGGTTTGACTGTACATGTTGAATGCAAAAAACATTTTTCTGAGACAAGCACTGGGCTCATTTTAATGAAATTTGTTACATTCGAGAGTGAAAGTTAAATTCTAGTGACTGTCGGAAGCACATTTTCAATTTCAGGCCTAAATTTCTTTAAAAAAATTTTCAGAAATTGGCAAGTTCAAGAAAAATAGAAGCATGAAGTTTAGAAAATCATAGCTCTGCACCAAAAGCAGATATTGTAATTCTGTAAACTGCATTCATTAGACAAGAGCATCCAAAGACGACAAATTTGATATGTCATTTTATATGGTATGTTATTGTTACATAGTTTAAAGGGTTTTGCAAAAGTTCTGCTCACATATTGGTGGTTTATTTGAGAGCCATGTATAATGTGACATGCAGACGAAGAAGATGTTTTAAGCTTGGTCCAACGAAGACGACACTGAACTTTGCGCGCTGTCTACCACCTTGTCAGCTGCTACAGTTATTGTAAATATCCTGTAAATCCCGTAAATATATTTCTGACTTTTTTCACCCCCGTAACATTTTTAGTGGAGGTGCGTCAATTCAGCCCTATTTAAGTGTACTATTAGTTGCAATTGACAGAATTGCGATATCATTTTTCCCTGCCAAATTACAGTGTTGTAAAGTTCAGTTTCATTTTCTCAAAATCTGACACATTTGCCAATTTTTATTTAAAAAGTGACAACCTAAATAAATGATTTGCACCCGACAGTCATTACATTTAACTTTTGCTTTTAAATGCAACAAACCTCATCAAATGTGGTGCAATGGGTGCCAAGACAGATGATTTCTCCGTTTCCATGCATTTATATAGGAGCTTCCAAGCTAAAGCTTCATCTTAAGAGTGAACCGCAAAGTCCAAGGAAGGCAAGCAATGCTAAAAGAACAAGCGCAGTGCTGCAACATACAAGAGCTCCAAGTAGCTTGTTGAGAATGTTTCTCCCAATGTCATCCAGCCAGATAAAAACCCAAGGATCAAAATGTTTCTGCTGGCCTTACAACATTACCAAGCTGCAATATTTGGCCAAAGATGAATCCCATTTTGTATCTGTGAACAGCAGGTGGTACATACCACACAATGGCCATTCTCTTGTCCATAAATAATCCCTTCTCCAAAATAATTTGTTGAACATTTTGGACTCAATATAAGTGTTCTAAGATGAAACAGAAACTATTCACGGCGATCATGACAAATTAGGAGCAATGTATTGAACACAGTCTACTATGTGCTTCTGTAACAGCCTAGACAGGCTTGCATAAGACAGCTACAATGGTGCCGTCTAACCTGTGGAGAGTGGGTCCACCTTGAGCCTCTTGGCCTCTTTCTTGATATACACAGCGGGCAGGCTGGATTCCGACATGACGGATGGCTCATAGAGAAAACCCACGCTGTAGTCAATGTACAGGTCGTTCTCATCCTGAGGCGGTGTAGGAGGTGCCCAGATCTGGTTGAAGTTAAAATGGACAGAGCAAGAGGAAACAGTCATTCAGAGTTGTGGGAATGGGAGAATAATGGCCAGGTGCGCGTTAGGATCGGGTGAATACCGTAATCAGACATTGCGAGCTACTGTTATTGCTTAAAAATCTTCCTAGGGCAGGCTGAAAATGGGCGTTTTCGACAGGAAATGACTTGTGTTCGAATGCATTCACTGTCCCCTAAGCTCTGCCGGGACAGATGCTGCCAATAAAGGAGTCGCCATTTGGGTCACCATAGGGGTCAGGCGCGTGCATGCTAACTGGTCAAGTTCCAATTACTTGACGAAGGCCAATTGTGATTGAAATAGCAAAAGTTTCAGCCATAGAAATGCATGAGTACCAGCAGGGACCTTTGGTCAGGATTGAATTAAACAAAAAATCAAAGCATTTGAGATCAGCTATAAACTATTTTAGCAAATTTCCCACTAAAAGACAGCTAGAAAAAAATTTCAGTGAGAAGCAAGGTGAACATAACAAACAAGCATTTTTACAAACATGGTGGAAGTATAAATTATTACAACAGTGGCACCAAAGATACTATGAAGTAATCACCACATAGTACAGGCTGTACTTTCCACAGTGTTCCAAGAGCTATCACACTAGGGTTAGCTACAATCCCTGAAATCAAAAACCCAATAGCTCATGCAGCGCCAAGTGCACAGAAAAGCATGCTCGGACCTGCAAAAAAAGCTTACTTACCGGCATCTGTTCATGTCCGTTCATAGAGATGTATATCTGCAGAAAGAGAAAACGGTAAAGAGAGAAGTGAACAACTAATAAGCTCACTCGAAAAGTGATCCAAGCATTACACGAAATAACGCATCAGTACAGCAAAGGGCACCTTATTCACAACATTTCTTTCCCATCCCGCCAATACAGTTGACATTGCATACCACAAGACATATGTTTTTGACATGAACAGCTCAAAGCAAGCTTTAGCGACTCTGGCCCAAGTATGAAAACAAGTGCCTCCACTGACTCTCTTCAGAAATCTCAATGGAAGGATGCAACACTGAAAGACATGGAAAAAGCAGAGGAGGAGGAGGATGAGGCTGCCCTGCATACGAAAGCTGGGATCACACAGCAAAAAATTGCCGAGTCTTCACACCTAAAAGAGCTCTAACAAGTGGCAAAGCTGTGAGCCACCTACATGGTTCGCCAGCACAAAGCATGAATGCATTCCAAGAAATAAGAATTACATTATGCCAATGAATTGCTCATATGACGAGAAAAGCATTTTCCGTTTCCTTCTTGCTCAACATCTTCGTGCATTTGTGTATTCATGAATGGAGCTATAGGTTTTTTTTTTTTTTTTTGCTTGTGCATATGTACGCTATCTGAAAAAAACTAATTTGCCTGAATAAAGCACAAATTATAAGAAACACACCAGAACATCTCATGCACCCAATTCTTGGAAACTGCAATAACTGCCGCCAACAGCTAAATGTACTTTAGCTCCAAAACTGAGTGTGTGCAAATGCACTGCAGCAGTGAAACACATAATTAAGTTACGAGGTTTTACATGCTAAAACATATACACCACAGAAAGATGGGAGAGGAAGTGAGCTCTCTAGTTTGTTGACCTTGCTTATATTTCTGTATCTTTTAAAAAATTGCTGTTCTAAAATACGGCATCTCCACAGCACTTCCTTAAAGGGTATGATGTTGTGTTACATTCTCTCAACTGCTTTCAAGTGGGCAGCAACTTTAGGTACAGCCCAAACACCTGCAAATGGCTTTGTGAACTCAAGCCCTGGGAGGAGGAAGCGTGCACTGGGAAAATACAGATGTATCAACTTGTTCGAGGCATCATACCCCCCACACATGTGGCTCCCGAATTCCTTGACATATTATGCACACTAACTGCTTGTAAGATAACCCAATATCAGCCTTGCCATGGCAAACATGTCCTGTCCTTCTGTTGCTTGCTCTTTTAAGTTAGGTATCGGCATGTCCCTTCCACAAAATATTTTGCCAGCTTCTGCAACACTATGGTTTGAATTCAGCCATGTTTCTGCACTACGTTTTGTCTATCATTAACCCTACCCGCAAATCATAGCAGGGCATCAATCACAACGCAGCGTGAGAAAGACGCCTCAACTTAGCTGTATGCCAAATGTAGACAACTGGGTTTAAACGGAGTCACAGAACGGGATCCTGAAGAATCTCTGTTTTGTGCCGAGAGACGGTTCAAGAGCTGAGAAAAACTCGCATCACAAGAAGAAATTAGGAGCATGATCGATATGTCAGCAAAGTGCAGAACTTCTGCTCTCTGGTGACATCCGAGCTTACGCTCGATGCATGCTTCCTGCAAGCCAGGAGGACCACAGAGTTCCCTACAAAAATTACAACAGCAAACTCCAGCGCTAGTGCCTACGGATGCTGTAAGTATGGTTGTTTAGACAGCATGGAAACGATGGTATAATATAAATGTATATGCCTAAACATAGTCCTTCTGGCTTCGAATGGCTTTGTCACTATGCAGAGTGATAATCTTCAACAATGTATTGCGTTATAAATGTAACAATCTGCAATGATCACACATGTGAATGGATACCTATTTCGTCCACAAGAAGATTTGCAGCCAGTAGCAGATTTCAGGCAAATCCATGTACTACCCATCATTTCTGTGTTAGCTGAACAATCACGGTGCTGGAGTTCCCACTAGCAATTTTCGCCTAAAACTCTGTGGGGATGGACAGCTCACAGAGAAGGCACCAAATACTGACAGATAACGTAGATGGACTGATGTGATGAGCTCTTCTGAAGAAAAATCCGATGAAACTGATCGAACAGCATTTTTCATTCTTCAAATGCAATGCAACCTGCTTTTTGTTATCGTTGGCCACTTGGCACGTTCTCAAATAACTCTTGCCGGGAGTGCTTACTTCGGAACCTTCCTGCCTTTCCCAAATTTACGGCATGCATCGCTCCCTGCCTCTTCCTCACGCTTGCACAGCTTTCAATTGTGGATGCTATGTTGTTCGCAGGAAACCACAGTTAATTTGTGGCTTTAGGACACTAATGTACCTGTCTATCTGAACTTATTTTTTTTTGGCTTTGATGTCTCTCTAGAGAAACACCGTTGTCAACCAGATTATGAAAGAAGTCAAATACACTCCACTAACATGATAGAACTGCGCTCATTGTAATTCTTCGCACCAATCTGTTTGCGACATTTGTTCTCTTTAGATTCAAAGCCAGCAGTAGCGGTTAGCAGAGTACAGCCTCCGACATTGTCGGCATGGCTCACGCAGGAATCCTCGCACGTCACGAGCAATTTGAAGTGTGAAAGAATTGTGCATCTCCTTCCGTTGCTACTCAAGCTGTGAGGCTTCTTCAGGGGTACTTCAACATTCTCAATTCATTAAATAAGTGCCTCCTCTTAACTATGCAGGCATCTACAATCATTTATACCGTGCCCTGGATATCGGAACAACATTAAGAAGTCTCTTCCTTTAAGTTTGGCAAAAAGTGAAGCCGCCTACATGAAAATGAGCATGATTCCCAGAGGCAAACATTTTTTTAATCTGAACTGAGCCAATTTAAAAAAAAGGCAGCAATGTTTATTTTACCTCCCTATCCCACAATGGCTCGGCTCATTTAGAGCAACCCCAATAAAGTGCAAAGTTCTGGTCATACGAATGTACTGCGCAAAGTGTAACGCATTCACATTCATTTTGTAAAGTAATCAGCTTCACAGAAATTCTTTTAACTCATCCCTGATTTTTCCAGTTCTCATTACACCAATGGTAGGTTCTAATGAAAACAGCTCTCACCGCCATTGACAAGCAATAACCAAATTGAGAGCATACTGGTCGACGATCATTTTACAAATTGGAAGGCCATGCACACAGCTGCTGTAATTACTATGCACTAAACTACTAAATGAAATACCATAATACTACTATTGAATGTGCTCAACAAAATGGCAAAGCTAATAGAGTGGAATAGCTAACAGTGTTCCAAGAAGGGCATCGCTGCCATGTAGGCTACACAAGCGCACTAAACACTAACAAACACTAGGCTCAAACTATACTTTGTCTAAACAAGTTTAGGAAGCTGCGCATAAATTCATATACGTGCAATCAGGACAACAGGAGTACCTTCGTCTTAATGCCCTTCTAGCCACATTACAGCCTTAATATAGCTTATTCTCTTTAATTCAACTTTTCAGACTTTCAGCTCTGGAAATTCATTCTCGAATGCATTCTACGAAACTGCGGATGCGTGTGGATTCTGTTGGTGCAAGACATTTTTCTCACAAACACATGGTTGCAACAACTGCTGTTAATCACGTAGGCAACCATGTCCTCTTTGCTATGTCCCATAGTGTTCTTTTGAACCTTCTCTAAATGAACTAGCTTCCAAAAGCATCTCGCTATTTGGTTCCTTCTGATACATGCATTGCCTCTACAGCTAAAGCTGAAGATGGAAACAAGCAACTTCAATACAAGTCTACAATAGTTCAAAGTTGAATACAATGCCAGGAACACACGAGTATAGATTGGCATTGCCCATGCATCGCCCGTTTTCAAACATGAATGCAGCTTCACAACAGAGACTTGTTCAGAGTACATGCAATACTCAGCACGGAGGAAGTATTGAAGGCAACATTTGACGTTTAAATAGAATGGTTCAAAACTAAACCATACATGATGGTACTCACACAGTTGCAAGAATACACTCCCAATTTATGCTTTTGGAATGCTCCACATGAATAAGGTCATAGACGTCATGACAAGTATCCAGCCTGAAGTTAGCAGGTACACTGAATTAAGCGCTACAGTGATGTGCAGAATGCACCTGTGAATTTCAACTTGGATGTTCAAAGGGGAAGCCAACCCTTTAAGATATTCTTTTTTTTGTTAGAAATATATTTGTAAGAAACTGTCACTTTTTATATATTTCATTTTTGCTCAATTCACGCATATTTTTCATGCACGATAGTTGTTCCTCTATATTACTATTTTCATAACCCAAATTGCGAAAAGTTCCCAGCTTTGGTGAAACTATTTCTCTGGTTCTACAGCTGATATCCTGCCTTTTCTGTTTGTGTTTTTTTTTTTTCCCAAGGAAGCCTTATTGAGATGCAATATAAAGACATGTTGGTGATTATAACAACAAAAAATAGTAAATCGACTAATCTTTCACGACTGCCAGTCAGAAATCTACCCTGAAATGGCACTGGTCTAAATTGGACTAGGTCTTTAATATTTGTTTCACCACATTAAATCAATCTGAGATATTAATGTATCGAGCTATTGAGATTTTAGTAACTAGGTCCATTTCCAAGATATTTTCGTCTTAAGAACTGGATACAGCACAGAAAGGAAAAAAAAAGGACTGCATTCGCCTTTGTGCCATCAAAATATAAGATCTCCATGTTGATTAACCAATATCCATAACTTAAAAACGAAAATCCCCACAATATTTTTTTTCCCTCCAGGTTCCGCATTCTGGAAAATTGTGAGCAGCTATGGTTCCCAGTGTTGTACCATGCCACCACCAGCTGTTGTTGCACAATATAAACAGACGGAGTTTGAACTCTCAAAGCTATATTGGGGCTATGAGAAATGGCATAGCAAAAGGCTCCAGGGTTTATTTTTTACCACTTGGTATTCTTCCATGTTAACCTAAACCTACGTAAATGGACATTATTTTAAAATCTGAACCTCACAGAGAAGCAACAAAAGGCAGACAGCCTTGAATTTAATTTGCCTACTACAGATAAGCACAGCAGAAGACTAAACAGCCAGTGGCACTACTCTGAACCGTGTCAAATTCCAGTGTTGTCGAATTCCACCGTCTTGGCACTTTCAGTTGTTCAGCAGGGAGGTGTAGCTGCCAATTGAAAGTAACAATATGGAGATTTTGACAATATGATGGTGTTGAGAACAGCACACCAACAAGGTTTCTGAACAGAAGCTATCCTCAGCATATGTATCCTAGAAAAAAAGAAAAGTAATAATAGCGGCTTGTATATGTCTAACGGTCTTATTGCTTTCAATTGCAGTGTATGACAGACATGACAGACAAAGTCAAGCAGGTGCTTCAGCTCCTCAAAGAATTTACAAATGCCCTGAATCGCATTTAAAGGCCAACTGCAACAAAATTTCACTTTGGCTAACTTTGCCATAAATGAGTAGCACATAGCATTGAACTAATCTAGGCAAAGCCACAGAGCTGGCAATCATATATTTTCTTTTTAGCAGCCTTTAAACAGCAGCTAAGCCGACGATGCGAGCACCTGGTGGTTGTCGCTACGACGCAAGTCCCAGATCGCCACCTCAGAGATTTTTGCAGCGTGTTGCAGGATGCCGCAGGTACTGGGCATTTGGGCTGGCCACACACTTGGACCTATGTCGCCTACAGAGACCGATCGGAGCACACAGTTGTCTCAACGGCTAGTGGGCTCGTCATAGCACCCTGCGGCGGCTGCGGCATCTACGCTACAAGAGTAGACACAGCTATGCACAACTGCTGGAGTACGTGCTCACGCTCGTGTGCTCCAGCCTGGCCAAGCTTGTTGTGTGAACTGGCATTGCGCAACACCAGCTTGACCAATGGATAGTAGTAGTAGCCAAATTCAGATTGTGCATTTTGATGTGCTAGCAATAACAAGCGTATATGTGGTCTGGGCTCATCTCAGCCACACATTCCAGGTCATGTGTAGCTTCTGTGAAACAATAATGATGACGCTTCATTTTAATTTTCTGGTTTCAGTAGAAAGAAAAGGCTATTTTTGCTAGCTTTTCGTGACACTTCCACTCATATTATAAACGTGAAATGTTGCACAAGGACTCCCTTATATCTACACAATTATAAGTCAAATTTTGCTGCAGTTGGCCCTCCAGACAGCCCTTGAAGCTAATACACACTTGTAAAGTCATTTACTTTAACAAGGCTACAGTAGCGATTACATACATGCAATGTGCAGAACATCGGGCCTTTGCCGCTCCCCTGTGCATCCGCTTCATAGCCGTGCAATTAAAAGTGGATTGGCTATGGCACAAATTGATCTGAATCTGGTTGCTTTTGGAGGATGTCAAATAAATAAGCATGGCTCCAGTGCAGCAAACTATTGTGGACAAGTGGACGAAATGCACCTGTTCTTCACTCATTAGTCTTCTCCGTTGCAGCTCTAATATTCACCAGAAAGCTGCTCACCGGGGAAAAATACTTAATCCACTTTCATTCTTATTCTATCCTCATACAACTAATTCATTATTTCAATAAGGGCTAAGCTAATTTTTTTACGGACATTTTGCCTCCTTCCATCCAATTACCAAAATTCTCACCCGTGCTGCCAACAAAATACTTTGGCACCGATAGTCAAGTCGCAAGTTCAATGAAAAATTTTTGTTCCCTTAACAGAAGTTGAAACACTATTACCAGTTTCGTTCTATTGCACTTTGACTGGTGCAGCAACAATTATGGCTAATAAAACTTTTTTAGCTGAACATTGACAATCTGCTCCAAGATAAAACTATGAATTTTTTTCCACTTCAAGATAAAACTTCCAACAAAATTTTTTCCAAGTCCCCAAGGTGAAATGCCCACAAATGCTTCTAGCCTCCCATGCTTTCTGGTGCTTCCGTTCTGCAGTGTGTACCTACAAAATACTTCAAGTCAAGCACTAACATTCACTAACATTTGGCCAATTGACGACAAAATCAATTTGCATTGTTTACCTGAAGTTCAGGTGCCCGCAGCAGCTCTGATCTGCTGCACTTGCTGTTGCAGCAATATTAGTGAATTTCTGGCCTACAACATATTTTCAGCCTAGTTCCAACAACTGCATCCTGAATGAAACTATGGATTTCGACTGCCTGAAGTTGAAAACATTCCTGGCAGTTCTGGTCGACAGTACTTTCTGGTACAGCAACACTGATAAAATTCTGGCCTATGAAATATTTTGACCCGAGTGCCGACATTAAAACCTTCAATGGAACCAGAGTTTTTCTACCAGAAGTTCAGGCACCCACCACAGTTCTGGTCTACTCACTTGCTTGTGCAGCAACATTAGTGCGAAGTTCTAGGCTACAAAATATTTCCACCTCAGGGCTGACCATCGTATCTTCAATGAAAAACTATGAATTTTGATTGCCACAAGGTTGAATTGCTCTCAGCAGTTCTGGCCTTCGGCACTTTCTTGTGCAGCAACACAGTTCTCATTTGTACTGTTGCACAGGGCAGATACTAACCGATACTTGATCCCTAGCTGAAGCAACTGATTTTGTTAGCTGCCCGAAGTTGCTGCACTCAGCAACAGCACTTTCTACTCGACTTAATGAGCGAAAAGAAAACAAGGACACAAGTAGGAACACCAGACAGGCTGAGCACTCGTCCCGTTTGGTCTTCCTTCTCGAGTCCCTGGCGTCTCCCCCCCCTTATAAGTATGCATTCTTACAATCTCGCCCAAATTTCAGTTCCTGTAGCACTTTCTAGTTCTGCAATATTAGTAAGGTTCTGCTTTATGCTGGTGTACAAGGTATTTTCAGCTTAGCAATGTCACTTGAGTCATATAGCTGAAACGACTTTTGTTCTAATTACGTTTAAAAAAAAATACAACAGCACTTCTAGTTTCCAGCGTTCTCATGATGCAGCAGCCTTTCCTTTTCTCCAAGCCCCAGGGCAATGCCACGAGGTAAGACAAACCCAAAATTTTACTTAGAGGATGGAAGCATAATATTGATAAGGCGGACACAGGACAGATGCTAAGACAGCAGTAGCTGACCCATGTCCTTCCTCGTCCGTCAATATTGTGCTCGTTCCCATACTATAAATATGCGCCCAACAATGCACACTGCCAAGATTTACAGGGCCTTCAAACGAGTGCTCAGCAGGCAGTGATGCCTATTGAGCTGGGAATAAGGAAAGGCCGATGCAAAAGCGCACGCACGTCTTGCTCTTCGCACCCAAATGCATCTCATCTCTTGGTAGAGGTGGACTAATCCATGGCCCGGCCATCTTTTCAAGTTTTGGTGCCAGACAATAAAAAGGGGAAAGGAAGGGAGTAACAACACCTATGAAATTTAAAACAAATTTTTTAATTCCTGCCTGTGCTAAAAAAAAAAAAAAATGTCCAGCAAAAGTAGGAGGTGGAGGACAAACAAATAGAGCAAAATAAATTTTTTGTGCTCTAAATTCAGAGCTGGCCCAAAAAAAAAAAAAGAATGAATAGAAAAGGATGTCAAGACCAGAATGTTGTGTGAATAATGCTAGGCCAAATGTGTATGGTAAACAGAAATGGGAGAAAATAAAAGGCTGCAGGGCGTAGTTAAAAAAAAATCAAAGATTTGGACGTGGGAAAGCAGAAGCGAGTGGTATCGAAAATAACTATAAGATAGGGGGGGTTAAAAATAAAAAACCTGGTGGCCAACTCTACCAAAAGAAACGCTGCATTTAGGAGCAAGAGTGGCACAGTGCGACACCAAAACCTGAGAAGGGTGCTCAACACCTCTCTCTCTCTCTCCCAAGAATTGAGACACACCGGAGGCGAAGAGAAAGAGTGCTTCACTTGACTTTTATTCAACATGCTTCTGCGCTTCCGAGTTTTCTTTTTTTTCTATGTTGCGTTCACGGCAACACATCTCAGCTCGGCCACAAAAGGAAAAAGGGGGAGGGGGAAACAAGCGAAGAGAAAAACATAAAAGGTGGTGGTGACATTGTGTGCCCTTTGCTCATAAATACCGAAAGAGGGAGGCAAAAAAGAATAATAATAACCAGCCAAGTGAGGGCGGCGAATTGTGCTTAAATGTGGCAGCACTTTGAACGATTTGACGACACACAAAAAAAAGGCTGCACGTATGAAACAAGCAAGAGCAGTTGGCGCGCACACACGAGGGTAAACAACAACAACACACTTCCGTCGAAGACGCGCAGCGATGGCTGCAAAACAAATCTATACACGCAGCCACCAAGTGCGCGTCAATTCATTTGTCACGATGGCAGGTACTGGAGGGACACGGGGAATGGTAGAATTACACAATTAGCAAAAGCACGATTGGGGTGTTGGAACTAAAAAAATAATATGAAAGAAAAGCAGGTGGCATGACAGGCTGAAGAGAGAACGAGCCAGGAGCAGAGATGAAAGAGCGAGAGCACACAAATTGATGCCGCCCCTCAAGTTTTTCTTACCCCCCCCACCCCCCCTAAAGCTCAAGGTTTTTCCCAGTGCACGCACCTACTAACGCCACCCAAGGTGCAAGCCACATTGACTCCGCAAACCCAGCTTGCTCTCCCCTTTGCAAAGGCTTCTGTTGTTGCTGCCACACTTCTCCTCAAAATTTTTGTAAAAGATCCTAAGTATTACAGAGTCCTTCACACTTTCACCACAGCTTGCTCACACGTGACGCAGAGATTGGATCACACTGTCCTCCACACGTGGAACACTCATGCACACACACCCGCGCTATGTACAGGTCCTTTCACAGAAGGAACAAACAATAAAAGAATGAGCTAATGAAGAACTTTACAGAGTCACTGCATGATGCCTATGCCCCATCCCTTCCTCTTTGAACAGCCCTTCCCCAACCCCAAAGCATCTCCCGCTTCTTTTTTTCACCTACACACACGGAAGGATAATCAACAACGAATGCTCCATGAGGGAGTCCATCTCAGAGACAACACCATATTTTTTGCACAAGTTGTTCACTCCCTGCTACGCCTCGAGCTTCTGGACTGCCGGTGCCGCCGCCGAGAGCGGCCACCACCTCCCCTCGTTTTGGGTCGGGGTACTTCCTCGTCAATGGTGGACTCTATTACCACAGTGGTCTCAGCTGGCGGTGGGACTAAATCTGGACCGAGGCTATCCATGACTACCTCGCCCAACACTGGGACAGGCAAGGGATCCAAGTCAAGGTCAATAATTTCAACATCATCCTCCTCCTCCTCCTCCTCTATAATAACTTCTGCATTTTCTTCCTCAATGGGAATATCAGCGGCATTCTCCTCCACCTCCTCCACCTGTACCTCTGCAGTGCTCTCCTTTTCTATGTCCTGAACTTCAACAGGAGTTTCTACAACATCTCCTGGCCCTTCCTCCTCCTCTGTGTCCATTGTGGCAGTTAGCTCTTCCCCCTTCTCTTCGACACAGATTTCTACAGTGCTTGCCTCCACACCCTCCTCTCCATTAGCATCTGACTCGCCTGCAAAGCTTAGCCGTGAGAACAGCTCGGGCGTCAGCTTGGACACAAATTCTGCCAGGAGGTCGGGTCCTATCTCCTCGCAAAGCTCAGGGTCCAGCACAAACTCGTACACCTGCTCTTCCTCTAGACTGTACTCCTCGCCCTGAGCCAGTTCCCCCTCCGCTCCACCTAGCACCACCTGTTCTACAGCCCCATCATCAACATCCTCAGCATGCTCCTCTGCTGCCATCTCCGCAACACGCTCTTCCACAGCCATCTCCTCGACACACTCCTCCACCGCCGTCTCCTCGAGGCACTCTTCTACAGCCATCTCCTCGACACTCTCGTCAATGATTATTTCTTCAATTGTTTCCTCAACCATCTCCTGCTCCTCCTCGAGTGCAGCCACAGACTCAGTGACAACCTCCTCAAGGACAGTTTGTTCCTCGAGTGCTGCTTCTGGCCCTGGGACTTCTGCCACCAAAGGTGGCTTGGGACTGGGCATGGGCTGCATTGCCTGCTTTGGCGACTGCTTCGACTCCATTTTCACAGCCTTGGGCATGGCTTCAGGCTCGGTCTCAGCAGCTCGCGCCCTTCTCGTTCTAATGACCAGGTTGGGGTTCGAGAATGGTTTCACTGCCACAGGTGAGGACCCAGTCGAATTCGGCGCGCGGATTTTGGTCCTACTAGGACTGTTGGCCGCAGACTTCTCTGCATCGAGAGCATCGCCCACATGATTGCCGACAGGTTCGGAGAGGGGAACATTCGTGGCTGGCGCCGTGCCCTTGCTGCCCATACGCAATGCCTTCTCTAGCATCTGTGTTTTCCCGGCAGGTCGGGACACTTCTGCCGGGACACTGGATTTCTCTGCAACCCCTGCCGGCAAAACCTTCATGACCGGCAACGTGCACTCGACAGACAGCTCTTTCTCCCCAAGCACAACCTTCTCTGTGGTGGGATGAGGTGGCAGTTTGACGGCCGACGCATTTTTGTCCAACACTTTCCTCTTATCAGTGGCTGGAAGAGGATCCTGCTTAACAGCTAGGGTGTACTTGTCTGTAACCTGTGCCTTATCGGCTGACGGAGGTGGCAGTAGCCTGATGTTCTTATCTATAACCTTTGCCTTTTCGGCCGCTGAAACAGTTGGGGGCTTCACAGTGGCTGCACTCCTATCCGTCACCTTTGTCTTATCAGCAGTGGCATGCAGTTTGACATACGGTGACTGGAGTTTATCGGCAACCTTGATCTTTGCGGCAACCTGGTTCTTATGCTCAGAAGCATGCTTATTCACTACGGCTGACTGTGCCTCCTCTTGTTCCATTGCAGAATGTAAAGGTTTGCAGGAGCCTGCGCTCAACTTCTGGCGGGTACGTTGGTGCGCCGTCTCCGGCGGCAACAATGGCTGGTGATGTCTGTGGTTCTGCACCGGTGACGCGGCTCGCTTTTTCTTCAGGGGTGCTGACACTTCCTCCTGCACAACTTTATCAGCGGTAGAAGAGACGGCAGCGGCCGCCACGGCCGCCGCCCGCCGCTTACTGGTACGCTTGGGCACGGCCGCTGTGCCATTCACCTGGCGCACAGCAGCCCCACCCTTGGTCCCACCACCACCACGTGATGATCTGCGCTCGCGACCACTCTTAGGCACCTGCGTGTAGGCATCCTCGCGCGAGTACACCAGGGCAGGAGCCTCCTCGTCGTCTCGGTAGCCAGCACGCCGCTCTTCCTCCTCTTTGATGGCCTTGAGGCGGCCCAGCTCCCAGTCCTTCTTCTGAGCCTCGATCTCCTCCTGCAAGAGAGAGATTGGATCCTTCAAACATGTATCATGTCACAAGGGATCAAATTTGTACTTCTGCACACATAACCTTCCCATGCACAGGACCCACACCACCAAAAGCAAATGTCCCCAATGGAAGGACGGAAAAAATTCATGCATGTAACTGCATGAACACGAGCACGCCCATGTTTAAACCATTACGAGAGCAACCCAGCACAACTGTACACAAAGCAATTGCCAAAAAACAATTTTGATTCTTAATGACAACACGTGAGCACACAGCTAATGGGACCACTCATGCTATTTTTGCTGATGAGCATTGGCGCAGACAGAGAGGAGTGCATGGTGCAAAAAAACCTGGCACCCATTTCCAGGCCTTGACAGCACGAAGCATGGCTTTCACAGACAATGCCATAGTTCCGGCACAAGCCCTCTCCAATGATAAGCACTGGCAATCTGTTCACATGACTGCAAAACCAGAGGCCGCAACATGAAAATAAAAATGACTCTCCTTCCCGAGGCATACAAACCCACTTGATGACAAAGTCAAGCTCATCTATAATGAACGCCTCTACAACGAAGAAAAGAAATAATTTTGTACCAGTTCTGTTGTAAGCTGTGCACTGCGCCACCCTTACATTTAGTGACCTGTATAACAGTAATTTTTGGAGGTCCCAAACACAATGAATTCTGCCTTGCTGTCCTTCCAACACTATTTTCACGAAAACAAGTTTACTGTGGCTTGGGAGCCCAGACACGTGTGAGTGTGGTGCCATCGGCTTTGCGCTTACATCACTAAAAAGAGATTCGATTTTTTTCTGCAAGCCTCGGTTTTGGCCATGCACTTCATTGTCCGAAACACAAGCCAAAGCCTCTCAAAATCAATGCTTCCTCTTTTTCCCTAAAATCTCATGAGCAGTGAAATAAACTTGAAATTACCGATCAGCATCTTATTCCATACCTCACGCAAGCATTATTCATACTAACGCTCTAAATGTAACTCGATAATTTCACTCACCTCTGCCTGCTTCAACTGTTCAAGGGTCAGTGGTTCCTGAAGAGATTCAAGGAACTGCATGGCATACCTCTCCACAGGTGTAAGCTGCAATGCCAGAAAAGAAAATGGGACAAACACACTTTTAGAAATGGACATCTCATTTCTACAAGTGGAAACGAATCATCTTGCGCCAAACCTGCAAAGCATGTGCACATAGAGACACGGAGACGGGAAAAAAAAAAATAATGCACTAAGCCACGTTAAATCTTTTTCCCGATTCCATTGTTCTCTGTGTAAGCCTTGCAGTTAAAATCAGAAGATGCCATACCGACAAGCCCAAGCAACCAGCCTTACTGAATTCAGTTCATTTGCTCACATTATGTTTCTTCGCTAAAAGAAACACGATCTGGCTTTTACATTGGCCCTCAAGTGGGCACTGTGTACCTAGTTCCTGCATGCTGGCAGGTGCTTTTATTATGAAGGTGAATATCACTGCAACCCAAGCACACAAAGAAGTTGTGCATCTAAATCGAAGTCATGTTCTCCTGCTTATGCTTAAAGACTGTGCTTTAGTACTTTCATGAAAGGGGCTGATTAATGTTCCCCTAGATGCCCTATAAACATTTTTTTTCACAATTTTGGTGAGGTGTGGCCTTTACACAGGAACAAACCTTTTCACCTGAATGGTGCCAGTGCAGCCTTGACTTGTACACAAACCGGAATCCCGGATGTACTATTGCATCAGAGGTCAATGCGCAGATCTCGCCATTTAGTAGCGGCATGCAGAAGTACGCAGCGTAGCAAAATTCAACGATGTGCGCATGCGGCATCAGTGTAGCAAACGTAACTGCTTCTTAGTTTAAATTCTTTTTTCTAATTTTCGGCTGGTGCAGGCCTTATACGATTCTATACGGTATTTCTCAGTTATCACTGTTTACAGTGGTGGTCCAGCCGGTTTAGGATTTGGAGCAATTCCTGGAGCAGGAAAAATGTTCTGCAGCAGTTTAGGAGCAGTTTCAGAGCAGAAAAATTGGTCTTTTTGGCACGATTGAAGAGCACAGCAATAATCTGTAGCCATTTGGCAAAGCTTGTTATCACTGTGCAACCAGTAAGTGCTGTTCAACAGTGAAGCAAAACACAAAGCCAACAGTAACCAATTAAGCTTGCCTTCTCACGAATGGTATACCATGCACGGTATGCTGCAAGCATTTTTACAGTGAACAAAGATATGCACTTGGGCGCAAGACAGACATAAAATAACAAATGAGCTAGAACAATTTGCGCCGTCACGCACAAGACAAAAAAATTACGGCAATGGCAGTGGAGAACAACGTTCATACCATCCAATACACACGCTTTCGTTGTGAGGTGGTTTGTCGGCTGCCCGTATGTCATGTGGTCTCTGAATAGATACAATATGATTCGAAAACCGTAACTTTTCTAGCCAAAACCCGACCGACCATTCAAAGCGCTACCTTTACTGCCTCCAAGAGCTCAAATCACCACAGGCACATCCGAAATAGCTCCAAAGACCTGCCAGTAGAATTAATAGGCATACCGGTGCTCGTAGTGTGACAGGATATGGTGCATGCATGTGCGTATAATTAAGGAATACATACTGTGTCCCGTGCCAATTGCCTCTGCCCACTCTTGGTATGCTTCACTGCAATACTTAGCATATGCATCAACACGTAATATTGCTGTATTGAGGCGAAGCTGACTTTTGGGAACCGACATTATGCAATGCGTTGTGCTTTCCAAACTTCGAAGCCATTGGCGAGGATTACAAAGGCGGAGTCGGCACCATTGTTAACAGTGGCGAACAGCAAGACGCTTGGTAGCTAATGTCAAAGTTGCTAGACCTAGCATTGCCGAGGTGGTGACTATGGCTGCCAGCAGATCTGCACATGAGAACGCCTGTTTGAGCCAGCAAGATAATCAAAATGGCGGCAGTAGTGGTTTCGATCAATGCAGTTTCGGACCTGCAGTCATGGCAAAATGTCTGGAAAATCAGACGGCAAAGTGTTTTTGCATCCGAAATTTCAGACTTTCTTATACATTGACTATGAAGTACTGTAGTGGTGCAGCGAAGGCGTATGAATCATGGGGCATGTCCAAAAAATCGGGCTTCCGGAAAATCAGTCATTGACTGTAGTTGCATAACCCTAGTGAAAACATTGCACTGCCATGAAAATGTGAAAATATAACACTTTTGCGCAGTTGCCACAAATGGCACTTGAGCAGGCGCAGCCAGGAGCAGGCGAGTCAAACTGTAGCTAAATGGTGCAGTTGGACCAGTACTGCTGTTTAAAATCATCCACAGAGGTGTACCAATCTGAGAAATGATACATAAAAAACAGTGATGCTGTATAATCGAGTTCTCACAGCCTTTCAGAAGTGCTAGGGGTCTGTTTGCTGGCTCACAACCTAGCTTGAACGCAGCTCCAGTGTTTGAGAGCAGCCGTGGCGGGCTATTCTTAGTGGCGGCTCCCACGCAAACAGTGTTGCAGCACCATAGCACCAGGTTTCACTGCTGCAGCCGTAGAAACCTCTAGCCAAGATTTCTATACGAGCTTTACGAGGTTTCATACGGCTCCAACGTGGAGCTGGTATAACATGACATAAAAAAGTACAAGTTGATTGTTAAAAAGAAGAATGTACCTATAAGTTCTTGTTTTTTTAATGAGATATACTCAAGGTAAACTTTTTATGATCATTTATCATTACCTTTCAAAACAAATTTGAGGCCCTGACACACCTTGCGTTCTATACAAATTTTATATTGACCATGCTGCTGTACGCCGCCCTTCGCCGCACGACAACAGTTGCGAGCCTTCCCTTAACAGCTTTGCTTTTTTTGTAAACATTGCGGAAGGGTTTGCACTACACTTGCCTGATCCATGAGCTTGTCCAGCTCCTCCTCTGCTTGGGACTTGTCCTCGTCCCGGCTGTCGGTGTCCAACGGGATGGACTCGTCGAACTCGGCCAGTTCAGCAGCCGCTTCAGCACGAGCCGTGTGTGCGGCCTGGACGTCCAGCTCTTCCTCTGCCATGCCAAGCGCCTGCAACAGCATTCAGCGAGACATCACGACAAAGACACCAGCCAAGCATTAGTTCAACCACGCTCTAGGAACTAAAGTTTGCACGCTTTGGGGTGCATCTTGTCCTCAGACAATAATCGTCATCTATCCTGCGTGCCTTTTCTTTCTCTAACGCCGAGTACTTGGTTACTGCCAGGTCACAAACTGCATGCGCGTTATCAGTGGAACACAGCAATCTCGAGAGGAAAGTACCAAGTACGGTTTTCAAGAAAGGAAATGCAAGCACGATAGAGTACGATTATTATTTGGGGACAAGATATGCCTCAAAGGGTGCAAACTTTTTTTAGAGTACATACTTTTAAAACAGCATGAAGCTTTGCACCCATGCTAACTGCCAGCATCTAATTTAGGCATACAAGAAATAATGAAAAAAAGGGGCAGCAAGCAGAATGTAAAGCTGAAGCCTAAAGTTTAAGGTGCACGAGTTCCACAGAAAAGTTGAACTTCTTTTAAACAGTTTTTGCTTGAAACCAGAGAAAGCCGCACAACACTATACAATTAAACTCTGACAAATACATAAGGAATTGTGCAACATAAACTGCGCATGTGGTGGCTGTGTGTGGTCACCCGGTATCTTGAGAGCAATCTGTGTTGGGGGCGGAGTCTAGGTGCGTCGGTGGCTCGTAGCTTTGAGCGTGCTATTCTCGGTACTCACTTTTCGTTGAAGCGATAAGACAGCACGAATGACACTTCGCTTGCTGCTGCTGTCGCAAATCCTCCCGCCAGCGTTTTGACAGCGAGTTTCCAGAGTCATCACGTCAGGTGTATTCATGTTTGCTTGTGCACGCAACACCTTGTTTGTTAATTTAGTTATTGTACCTACGTTTACAAGTTTATACGGGTGATAAAATTACTATCCTTACATCGCACAGCTGTCCACCAATTTGCTATCACAATAGATGCTTCGCCTTTTTTTGCAGACAAACCAGTTTCAGCAAGATTTCAGCAGCAGACTTTTACCTTCTCGAACTCCACAGAGGAGAACTTTTCAGGCCTCTCTGGCTCGATCGGTCTGTCTTCCCTCTGCGACTCTTCGCTTTTCTCAGCGACTGCCAGGCCAAAGTCAGTTCCAAACAGGTCCTTCAGCGTGTTCTGAAAAGTACAGGCAAGAAGGTTGCGAATCCTCCTCCTAGCGATACATGACGCCAACACGGTACTGCAGTGATCAGGCCTGCTGCTTTCATGCGTCAATAACCCTCACACGCTCCCCTAACATTTCCCGTCACTGTCCACTATGGTGTAGACAACTTATAGCACAAGTCTTCAAATTCATAAACATGCACATAAGTGAGGGGCACCACCATGACAAAAAGACCCCATCCTCGCACATCTTCTACACATGTAAAGCACAGCCCATGCAACCTCGCATTTTCAGCAACAGAAACATCATAACAGACTGTTGCGCGGTCTGAGAATCATGCTTATTGATTAGTTTGTCTGCAGGGCTTCTGACCAACTGGTTTACTTAGTACATTCAACTTCCGTTAATTCAACCCTGACAGGACAAACAAAATTGATTGAATTATCCAGCGGGTCGAATTAAACAAAATGCGGAAAAGACACCACAAAACACCTATGATTAATTTGTCAGTACTTTCTCTATTCTAACACGGCCCCAAATCCCGAGCAGTTGCTAAATATCTAACGTGGGAATGACATTAAAAGTCCTAAACAAAATAAAAATTTAATGCAGATCTGATCTTATAGCAAGCAAAATTTTTGCACAATGGCAGCTGGTTTTTTAAAATCAATTTCATCACAATAATTTTTAAAAGTCAGCTCCACTGCAATATATCTCTGTTGTGCGGTAAAGCAAACGACCGTTGCGAAGGCGGTCTTGTGCCAATATCACCGTGCAGGCAATTTTCGTCCCAATTTCCTCTCTTTTTTAATTGTCAAATAGAGTCAGGTAAATACTACAATCAGAAATTGTTAGCTATGATTATGGCTTCAAAATCTTCCTAGGGTGGGCTGAAAATAGGTGTTTTGGATGAAAGATGATGCCAGTTCAACACAGTCGCTGTCCCTTCAGCTTCAACCACCCGCCGTGGTTGCTCAGTGGCTATGGTGTTAGGCTGCTGAGCACGAGGTCGCGGGATCGAATCCCGGCCACGGTGGCCGCATTTCGATGGGGGCGAAATGCAAAAACACCCGTGTACTTAGATTTAGGTGCACATTAAAGAACCCCAGGTGGTCGAAATTTCCGGAGTCCTCCACTACGGCGTGCCTCATAATCAGAAAGTGGTTTTGGCACGTAAAACCCCATAATTAAAATTTTTTTTTTTTTCAGCTTCATCGTGACAGATGATACCACTAGAGAAATGGTTATCAGAGTAACTACCGTATTTACTCGCATAATGATCGCACTTCTTTGTCAGAAAAAATTGACGCAAATTCAGGGTGAGATCATTGTGCGGGTTAAATTTCAAGCAAAAAGAAAAAAACAATTTTTTCAGTCCGCGTTGGCTGCGGGATGCGGGTGCGGGACACCAAAACAAAAATGGCGGCCGGCGAAGCAAGCCAAACGCGCCGAACGCAATTTTGTTTTTCTTCTCGTGAGTACATTACGTGCATTGGAACAGTTTCTTCCGTATCAGTAATGAATAATATCGTTAATATCGGCAAGTTTGCGGGGATAATGTAGCCATGTCCACTTTGAGGGGGCAGAAACAGATGGGCGCACTTAGCTGCCAGTGACATAGAAACACATGGCAAGCATGCTGCGGAAACTGCGGCATTTTTCTTCACTACTATCCTAATACTGCACATTTGCACTAAGGGTGGGTGACTATCTTAGCTGTGTTACAAGCGTTGGCGTATGAATAAGGTACACTTTCAACGTATCAGTGTAAACGTGGCTACTATTGGTGCCGCTCGCGATTTGTTGCGTGCCCAGGAGTGCTGATGAGAATCGAAAGGCGCCTTTTTTTGTTGTTGTTGACCGCAACCATTATAAAGCCTACACATAATAAAGGCAAGTTTGGTTGTACCTCTTTTTGTCATGGAAAGTGATGAAAGTAATGAAATGAGGCATCTACTTAAGAATGTTTGGTGCGTGCAGACCGCTTGGTTTGTCTTGAAGAGTCGTTCGCGTAGCATTCGATAGATGGTAAGCTCAATCATTAGAGACTTTTAGCGTGTCCGGTATTCCGGCAAGCGCGGGCGGTTTGCCGGTTTAGCGGGGGCGTAAACGTGAGCGGCCAGATTGGTGGTGCCAGCTGGTGGCGCAAAGCTCAACCACACGAACACAAAGCTAATTACTATATTCTGCTTAGCTTCTGGTGTAAATTTTCGACAGCGACGTAATCGTGTCCACAATTACGCCGCTGACAAAAATTTGCACCAGCAGCGAAGCGGATATAGTGTGTTACTGCAGTTTTAGCTCTGTGTTTGTCTGTTTGAAATTTACGCTACCAGGCGGCTGCACCGCTCTGGCCGCTCAAGTTTACGCCCCCGCAAATCCGGCAATCCACCCAAGCCGCTCCCGTTTACCAGAATTCCGGACAGGCTAAAGGTCTCTATTATTAGCTAGATTTGGCACACGACATATTGCTGCGGCAAGTTCGGGGTGCGATCATTACACGGGAAACTTTTAAAAAATCGAATTTTGACGACAAAATTCAGGGGTGCGATCATTTAACAAGTGCGATCATTATGCGAGTAAATACGGTAAATAGGTCAAAGGCGTGCGTGCTGATTGGTCAAATTCACATTATCCAGCGAAGGCAAACTTTACGATGGAAATAACAAAAGTATTGGCCCGTAGAAACGTACAGACGCCAGCCAGGGCCTTTGAGCGGAATCGTACAGTTGCATTATAGGCAGAAGGCGCGCACATTCAATCCTGTGCAGGAAAAAGGCTGTGTTGTATCTGGCAGAGCAACATAAATGATTACCTTGTAATTTGCAAGTACAGTTAAACCTCAATATAATGAAATTTAATAAAGAGATTATCTATGCTTAACTTTTTATAGTTTCTGGCCCATAAAACATTAATTAGAACCTCAATATAACGAAGTGTAGTAATACACTATTTAAATGCATCTAAATTTCACCCTGCCGCAAAAGAATACCGAGAGAATAAACTGAAACTTCCGTGGATGGAAATGGTCGAATGGGTGAATTACAAGCGGCTGACACTGAACGAACCTCTCAAGTCGTGCGCTGCATGACCAAGAGGAATGTTACATGTTAATTGCAATGGCAATAAGATCCTACTGCACCCTGCGCACTGCTTGCTTTGGGTGCAAGTGAAAGCATGCAAGGGTGAGCCAAGAAGGATAGCGCTATTATGTGATCTTCCTGCGCAAGAAAGGGGAAAAGGAAGCAAGCTCGCAATAAAGTGATCAAGTGCACACAAGGGGGGGGAGGGGGTCGCAAAGTCACCTTTCCCTCAAACGCTCTCTTTTCATTAGAAGGCCCTGTCCTCACTCTCTTCTGGATGCTTTATTCCGCCATCGCATGCTTTATTTTGTCATTCCCTTAGATGGCTGCTATTGGCCAATAGCTGACATAAAGGTGCGCTCTGCTACATGGCATAGATACCACAGCCGCCGCGGTATCTATTAAGCGCGTCATAGGCACTAAAGGTGGAAGTTGTGTCGTCTATGTTAACATCCAAAATAAAATTTTGAACTGCGCACCACGGTGACATTTAGAAGGTGGAGCATTGTGGGCACGCCCCACTGCATTGTAGCCGTCACAGAGCAAGGCAATGAAGAAGGAATGGGAGCACAGCGGAGGCCGCGTTTGATTGCCAATAACTCCGCTTCTGCTGAACGCATCAAGGTACTGTTTGTGGCAAAGTATTTCTGAAATAGCCTACTTTGACTTCACATGCCTTTCTCCATTTCGATAAAAAGTGGCTCAGGGCCCCTTTATTACCAATGGGGTATTCAGTTTGATAGTTGGCCATACTCTGCTTAATGGCAATCTTCTACTGTATTGCTTAGAAAGTTTTGCTTTCCAGTTTTCTTCCAGGAAACAGGAGAGATTTTTCGTCTTTATGGCAGGTGGTTTCTATAAGTTAGTGTTAGCTCGTTAAGGCCAATCTGTGCAACGGACAAAAGCAGGAAATGCGCATCACGTGACAATCGGCACCGCTCTGCGCAGTCACTGACACCATACTAGTCAAATGCGGCTGGCGCCCACAGTAGAGCCACCAAATCGGGAGACACGCAGCATGTTTGTGCAATGGCCCCCTCCCTTCCGTTTCATTTTTTTTTGTCTCTCTCTCTCTCTCTCTCTGTCCATCTGCCAACCATATAATAAATGCATATGTGACCGCAGTTAATTGTGCCATAGTCACGTGGCATATTTTCGAGCTCGCCATGTAAATCCAAAGATAGTCTTGTGACGGGTCACTCAAAGCTACAATAATAGACCAATGTATGCCTATGAACGGCATTCTGAATGAGTTCACGGCCACCGCAGTGTTTCACAAAGATGGCAGCCGTGAACAACGATCATCCTGTGCACTCCCTTTCGTTGATGAGGCAGTTTATCTGTGTTCTGAGGCTCGTGCAACCACTCTGCGTTGATTGGGTACGAAAAAGTCCCTTTAGTCGCCAACACCCAACGATGCACCTCCGGTTAGGCCTAATGGACTGACTGTTGTCCAATGGTGTGGCCGAAGAAAATTCGCCGCTGGCCGATGTGATAATGGGCTGCAAACCATTGCAGAAGCCTTGTCGCTAATATGTTACTATGGGTGGCTTATCAGTCATCGGTTGCAAGATCACTCTTATGGGTTAGATTGACGGTCATTGTGAAGTGGCGTTCGGGTCTGTGGGCCAGCAACTACAGCAACTATGCATGCCAAGTTTGTCTGTGTGCTCGCAACGTGGGTAGAAAGCTCAGAACTGCATGAATCTGCGTACGTGAATACTGAGCCCGCATGGTCGATACAATCAGCGTGCCTTCTGGGGGCTTATTGACCTGATCTTCGCACATACTTCTCTGCTTTCCATAAGCACTGTTTTTGTTGTTCCCTATGTCCATGTAGCATTGATAGTTTCGATCGGTCCGATCGACTTGGTTGGACTTTCTATTGATAGAGATTGTGCGCTATGGGAATGCTGCACATGTAAAGGCACTGACCACGGCCTGGTCAGCCACGAATGTATGTAATATTCGAGAAACCATCCAAGAAATAAAATACTAGATATCTGATTTGCGAATTGAACTATATTAACTGTATCGGGTAATTTTTTGTGTTCAACCATGAAGACTAGTGGTGTCAGGAAATCATACAAAACGGAATCACATCAACAAAGTTCTACAATATTCATCAATACAAATATTTTTCCAATAGTTTTCAAATACTTTACATCGCCAACTGTGATAAATTATATCCAGGCAGCAACAGTACACATAAAACGCAACAAATTACACAGTGAAGCACCCTGCTTGTAACTCAAGGAGCCAGACTTTTTTGGCTAAATTGATACCATTACCACTCACCAATACCGTATGTTTATACATATAACCCGCACTGAAATTTCCAAAAATTTTAGAGTAAAATGGGGGCGCAAATTATTTACGAATTTCGCCATTAAGTGTGGCTTCACGGTAGCGCAGCGCATACCGCCGTGAACCCACACCTCAAGGCAAGGTTCTCTGCCATTAAATGTTTTATTTCAGTCTGCACAAAGTGATCCGCGATACAGCGGTGAGCCAAATTACCATTGGGATTTTCGGCTCAGTCACATTTGCTCCGTCGCCGTTGCCGATGTGGAGGCTTCTCCGCCCACACTGTCATTCGCTATCGTGCGAGTGCTAGCTGCCAAGTGATCCGATTCACATCCCATATCATGCGACTGATTCGTCCACAATAACATACGGCGTGTGAATCCAGCTTAGCATTGTTGAAGAACGGGGGAACATAGCCGCTGGCCAAAGATACGACGTAGACGAGTCATGCATCCACGAACTAAGAGTGTTTTTGCAAAGATTTGAGCAGTGTTGTATGCAGTTACTTCCCCAGATTATACATAAGAATATACATATTTTTTTCCAGGCTGTTGTAATTGGGGGTGCGGATTATATGCGGTGGCGGGTTATACATGCAACAATACGGTAAGTCATCGAATAAGCTACTCATTTTCTACTAATGCTTCCATTTAAGCTTTCAAAAAAACAAGCACATAGTATAATGACAGAAATTTGCTGAACATTGTTAATAAACTAGGATGTGAATATTGAAAGTGAGAAAGAAAAGTATTCAATATGCGATTCAATTTGCTCTTTGGCACAATTCAATTCGATCTCAAAAATTACTATTACATCACCCTACTTATTTACAATAACTTCCACACCTTGTATATTCATTTGCAAATCCTTCACGTACTGCTAGGCTCTGTTGAGCATAAATTGAAGTACGGGCAGAAGCTAATGCCTACATACCTGCTTGAAGAAGGCTGTGGTGAAGTTGCCTCCTTCAATTGCCAAGTCACCCAGCATCCTCTTCTGGTTTGCCTTCTTCAAGATGTTTTCTTCAACTGTTCTCTCACTTATCAACCTGAACAAAAGAAGAAACACTCAATGATGCAACTGCTAGGCTACCGAAAACAAAGCTAGCTGTTTTGGGTATAAGTAATGAATAGACTGAAGGTTTTCAAAATATTACAGCAACGCAGGAGCTTTCAAAGTGGAACAACCAGACAATCTTACACTGCTTCGAAGCAGCTAACACAGTTCAAAACTATGATGTAGAGGCTTAAGGGGGGAGGCTACACTTGAAAGACTACTTTTTTATTTGTGGACAGATCTGCACGAAATTTTCACACTTTGTGTATTTTAATGTGCAGATTCTAAAAATGTAATTAATTTTGCCATAGGATAAGTAGTTTCTGATATACTCTAAAAGCATTGTGTGAGCTGGGTCCTTTGTTTGGAGGAAAATTAGCATCTAAACAGAAAATTCTAACACAGTAATTTGAGTATGAAGACTATCTAGAATGTTCAGGGAGTGCCATAAGGTATTAATCAATGTTCTAGGCTAATCTGAGCAAGAGTTAGAGCTCATCAAAGTTGTGAGAAAGAAATGCCATCTTGACATGTCAAACATGTGACCCATTTCAAAAACTTTTTGAGAAGAGTACTGCTTTGAAAAAGGGCATATTGCTTACTGCATACATTTCTCTTTCTGGCAAAAAAAAATTATGCTGATAGCTGAAATAGGACAGAAGCTATTTCACCTCCAAAATCAGAAGTCTGTCAGAATTGTTGTTTTGAGAAATCAAGGAAAAACATTTTGCAACATTTTTATTGGCAACATGCCAATAAAATCTCATGGAAATGCACCAGGGGCATAATCTGGATGCATCCCATCTTTATGCCGCTTCTTAGCCAGCTTCCTTGCGCTCAAAGAGGCTTCTCGCTTCTTGCTGGAGTTGGCACTTCGATGGCAGTCTTTCTCCTTAGCTCGCTGAGATGCAGTGCCAGGAATATTCATATGCAGCTGCTGTAGGATTGCAGTGGACGCAAGCAGGTTCCCAGTGTTGAAGCGTAGGACAGCTTCCGCTACAGCAGCTTGCACGGCAAAGAGAGAAGAATGCTGCTCTTTTGAGACTAAACTCCAAATCACTGAGTGAAGGCTCTCATTTGAATTTTGTGTCTTGCCTCGCTGGCATCTCTGGAGCAGGGAGTTTTCGGATAGCCGCGTATATACAGGCAGCATTGCTTCTGCCACATGTTCCGGCAAGTTGTAGTGGTGCCTGGGTTCAGGCTCTCCTTTTGCTTTTGCAGCATTGTGACGACACCATGAATTTTCGCCGTTTGGACACAGGCTGTGATCCGAACGTTCGTCAGTGGACGTGACATGCCTGTACGTCGCCATCACAGCCTTCTGCATGGCGTCCACATCACCGTCATTGGATTTTAGAGCCCAGCCATAATACATGCTGAGCCTGGTGATGAGCTCATTTGTCAGCCGGCCTCTCCCGCCAAGGCATTTCTTCCCCTCACCTTTTTGTTTCTGCACTAAATTACGCAGTGCCGTCCCCATGCGCTTTTGGACGTGATTGACGCAGTCCTCCTTCTGGACATCAACAAATCCATAAACTTTTTCTTCTTGGATAGCAGTGAATGTGCGGCTGTCACCATCGCACAAGATGGTCGTGTATCTCAATCCACGGCGCTCTAAAGACCTTCGAAACAGTGTGAGGCCAGCTTCAACTTCCATATGACCAGCTTTGCTGTCAGTATTTTTTTGGCACTGGTGTGCGTCTTTCCATTTTGCATAGCCGTCAGAATCAGGCTTCGGTCCGAGTTCGCACCCTAAACAAAAGTTTGAGAGCACAACATAGTCCAGCACGTACCCTGTGAAGAGCTCTACGACAGCACCGACGCCTATGTGAGAGGAGTGACCGCGAGTCATCCAAGTGCCGTCATAGCACACTGCTATGTTACCTCTATGACCAAAACATAGGTCCTCATACAGTGTGGCCACTTTCTGTGCACACTGGCTCATAGCGACCTCGGCCGCTTGCGTGGCAGCAGGTTTCAACGTTTGCTTCAAGTGGCGCTGATAAGTCCGGTGATGCATCCCACGGTGGGACAATCCCATTGCCGCAAATACATCATTCATGGCTGTCTGGCCATTTCCAGTAGACATCATCGCTCGCGTAGCCAAGAGGTTGATGTCGAATGGGTTGCACGTCTTCTTGCCATCAACTCGGGGCGAGCTCCATCCGGCCGCGATGTCTCCACAATTATTGCACACAACAGTCAGCTTCGCTGCGAGGCCGTAGTCGCAATCACCCCTTACTACTTGCGCTGGTTCGTTGCACGTTTCACATCGCAGAACTTGAAGGAGCAAGTTGAGGGAGTTCAGGTTCACTATAATGTAAGGAGCGGTAGGCTGATCTGACGCTGACGCAGTCGCTGCACCGCTCGCCTTTGCGAAAGGCTCAACCTTCCGTGCCGTTGCCGGTACCGAGGAAAGCCCCTCAAGTGCGGCCTTTTCACGGGCACGCGCCTCGCGCACTTCTCCGACACCAATAACATCGGAGTCTACTCTCACGCGGCCGGAGTCAACATCGCGCTTGTTGTCACGGCAAGCGTCCTCGCGCACCTCGCAGTTGCCGATAGCATCGCTGGTTATCATAACAGAGTCCACGCTGTCAGGGGAAGCAATCCCACGAACAGCGCTGTCGCCGATAACATCGGCGTTTACGCTTACACGGCCGGAGTCCACACAGTGCACGTTTTGGGGGGAAGCGTCCTCGGTCACGACGGCGTTATCAGGCGATGTCAGGGCCCGATTGTTCCTCACATGCTCCTGCGGCGCAGTATCAGCTCCAACACGCTTTCTGCCCCTGCCTTTCTTTCGTGTACAGCCGAAAGCATGCAGAGATCAGAACTTCTTCGCACCGCCTGGCATAGTCAACCGCACGATCACGTTAGGGAGAACACACGTTCGCAAGCGAAAAACCTTTTCATAATGGCGGCATGTATGTAAAACTAGAGGCGGCGTTGGCAACACAAGCTTCCCTAGCCAATCACAAACTGCCATTTTGGTCACGTGCGCCAACCAACCAATAGACGCACACGCTGCGCATTATTTTGTCGTTGGTTTTCTCGCTCTCGCGTGGTGAGCAGGGTTGCTTACAGGAAAAAAATGAAACGCTAGAAACAGGAGCTTTCAAACAAGACCAAAATGGCGGCGGTTGAGCGCGTAGTTCGCGGGCTACGGATGCTTGAAATAGGTGAGTTTAGACTTCAATTTAAAGGTCCGCGTGCGCGGATTCGCAGTTTTGATCTCTTATAACTCATAAAATAAGCGTAATTTTGAAACCAAAAGTTGCAGGTCGGTGCAGAAGGGTCTCGGGAACGCGAAAATGAAGAGATTGAAAATGCGGTTTTCGGGCCGATTTTCGTCTTTCAAGTGCCGCGTCCCCCCTTAATGGGACAAGCCAGCACAGTAAGACAGGCAAACACAGAGAAATATTTTCTAAACATTTACAGAAGATATTTCACTTTTGTTAGAAACCTTTCACATCCATAACAATGACGACTGAATGGAACCACTTTTCTATATCTGAAAAAAAAAAAAAAAAAAAAAAAAAGGAATTTTCAAGCACTGGCAGGTCACCCTTGACACTAGCCAGCAATTTCATTCCAAAAAGTTTAACCTATTTCACTTTAACGACCAGAGTACTGTTCCCTTTATTTCTAATTCGGTTAAGTAAGTTGTCACGTTGCAGTGATGGCGAAGAACACAGTAGTAAAACTGTGAATCACAAAACTAATTCTCTATTCAGCGAACCTGTGCCCACAAAGACAGGCTACACTCAAAGTACAACGATAGCAACAAAAAAGCACAGTTGGCGATTGTTGAAATCCGATCTGCGGGTTAAGCGCATCGGCTTTTATACACGACTAGTTGAAAGTTCCAAGGTAATTGCTGGTGCCCATACCAAACTACTCAAATTAGAACACTCAAAACAGCTCAGAACTGAGCTACTCAATTCATTCTTTGCGACTGTTCATGCAATAGTGGCATCTCAACATTAGGGGAACAAATACATCTTCCTACCCTTGCTTCCGGCTGTAATGTTCCTGGCTCTGCCTTTTTTATATGGTTTTCGTTTCATTAGTCATGTGCAGATTCACAGGTTATCACACGAGCACATGTTAGCTCATGCAACAGCTGTTCAATTGCTGTGTTCCTGCCTCTTGCCCGATATCATACCACCAGCCATTTCTTCTATGCACAGCCAAGGATTGGAATTCTGTTCCTATATCTCAAGAATGCTTTTGAAGAAACTCAAGTCGTCCTACGTAAGTTCTACTGTCAGCAATGTCCTGCCTACACCCACATGTATCACCCCTGCCCAGGGGCCCCTTGAGGTATTCAATAAATAAATGGCCCAGACACAACACCAACTTGCCTGTAGATGTGGACGTCTCTCGTCTGGCCAATGCGGTGGCACCGGTCCTGGGCCTGGGCGTCCATGGTGGGGTTCCAGTCCGAGTCGTAGAAGACCACCGTGTCGGCTCCCGTCAGGTTGACGCCGATACCTCCCGACCGGGTGGACAGGATGAAGCAGAAGATGCGTCGGTCGGCGTTGAAGCGCTCCATCAGAGCCTGTCGTTGGTCCACGCGCGTGCTGCCATCCAGCCGCAGGTACGTGTGGCCATGGTAGTTCAGAAATTGCTCGAGGACGTCTAGCATGCGCGTCATCTGGGTGAAGATCAGTACTCGGTGCTGGCCGCCCCGCAGTTGCCAGAGCAGCTTGTCCAGAACCTGGAGTTTGCCTGCAACACACGGCAAGGAAGACGGTGCCATTCAAGCAATGTAATTAGATCTGTGCTGTTTTGAAATTCAAGTAACTGTAACCGCTACTGCATAACTGACATTCTGTTCCAAGAGAATATACTTTTATGTGGCCCTACTACCCGAAGGCAACCACGTCAACAGATCCAAACATGAAAAAAATTGTAAAATAAAGCACAGCATATTCTACTTCAGCAGTCACTGGCATAACATTAGTGTAATTCAGGCTCTGACGTAATGCTGTACCGCTGCAGGTGTTTAATGAGTGGCCGTACACTGATGTCATGTTGCCTTCAAATAGGCATAACATCTGCCTCCAATAATCAAAACCTACCTACACTTCAATTTATGCTAGCAGTGTACCGACTACATTAAAATTTAAAAAGGCAATTCTTACCACAGTCGTACTGTATTAGCCGCAGCTCCGGAAACTGCGTCTGCAGGCTGCACATGACGGGGTGCAGAAAGGCGCACCTCGGACCCAACTCGTCCCTGAGTCGCTCCTCAAGGACCCTTTCGGCATTGATGGAGGATGGTGACGGATGTGACACGCGCATCTCGATCCGTGAAGCGGTCACCTTGGGCACTGAGAAAACAAACCTGCATGCCAAAGCAAAGCAGGACGGAAGGGATGACTTCAAAGCCGCTTGGCGAGCAGAATTTCTAAATGCTCACATATTTATATAAACATAGTGAGCAGCTGAGTGATCACAGCACCTGAGGTATCTCAATTTTATGAAAGCAAGAAGGGTAATTTCTTGAAAGTAGCACAAAGCTACAAGAAAATTTGTACGAGTTTCTTGTTTCGCAGTTGAAGAAAAATTTATCATGATTCAGTGATTGAACCGGGGACCAGCACCTTTTTGGGGTGGCCAACCCAAAAAGGTGGTTAGTAGAACCTCGTTGATACGTTGCTATTACATACGTTTTCCCGGCGCAAACATTAGCAATCGACAACACAAAAAATAAGCCAAAAGAGTTACACTCAATTTTTACCGCTTCATACATTCCCGGAAGACATGATTTTCTGACACCAACATTCAGTACGTCGCCAAAGCGGGATCGTACAATGTTTACTGGTCACTAGATCCCGTGTAAACAAGGCGCACCGCGCGGACAATCGAGAACAGCATACCGTATTTACTGCATAATGATCGCACTTTTTTGTCAGAAAAATTGACGCAAATTCAGGGGTGCTATCATTACGCGGGTTAAATTTCCCGCGAGAAAAAAAAAATTTTTTTTCGTCCCGCGTTTGCTGCGGGATGCGGGAGCGGGACACCAAAACAAAAATGGCGGCCGGCGGAGCAAGCCGAACGCGCCGAACGCGATCTTTTTTTTTCTTCTCGTAAGTACATTACGTGCATTGAAACAGTTTCTTCCGTATCAGTAATGAATAATATCGTTAACATCGGCAAGTTTGTGGCAATAATGTAGCCATGTCCACTTTGAGGGGACAGAAACAGAGATGGGCATGCTTAGCTGCCAGTGACATAGAAACACATGGCCGGCGTGCTGCGGAAACTGCGGCATCTGTCTTCACTACTATCCTAACACGGCACGTTTCCGCTAAGGGTAGGCGAATATCTTAGCTGTGTTAAAAGCGTCGGCGTATGAATAGGGTACACATTTAACGTATCAGTGTAAACGTGGCTACTATGATTGCCGCGAGTGATTTGTTGCGTGCTCACGAGTGCAGATGAAATGAACCGAAAGGAGCCTTTTTTGTTTTTGTTGACCAAAACCATTACAAAGCCTACACATAATAAAGGCAAGTTTGGTTGTACGTCTTTTTGCCATGGAAGTGCGGAAAGTGATGAAAGTAATGAAATGAGGCATCTACTTAAGAATGTTTGGTGCGTGCAGACGAGTCGTTCGCGTAGCATTCGACAGATGGTAAGCGCGATCATTATTAGCTAGACTTGGCACACGGCATATCGCTGCGGCAAGTTCAGGGTGCGATCATTACACGGGAAATTAAAAAAATCGAATTTTGACGACAAAATTCAGGGGTGCGATCATTATGCGAGTGCAATCATTATGCGAGTAAATACGGTATAGCTGCCCGCTGCCGCGGCAGCTTCGCCACAATACTCACCTGCCTGTCTCACATGAAAATGCCGGCACACACTCAGTTTCTCATTTCGGTACCAGCAAATCTACTGCGGGATCATCGCACATGGCATTCACGGCTATGACCACCAATCCTATTGTGGTAAGCATCATCACCTACCTGTTTCACAGCGCGTGGTGCCGTTGGAAGCGTATCGCAGCTTACACTTTTCCTAGGCGATAACTGAAACACACCCCCATTCACTGCTGCAGACTGTGGTAGTACAGTCGCCGACCGTTTATTCGGACCTCACGGGGACTGCGGAAATGTCCGAATAAACAGGTGTCCGAAAAAGCAGATTAAGAAAAAAAAAATGATATCCTTTATTTCCACGCACTTATTCGGGCTCGGCATTAGGCTTGAAGAAATCGTGAGTGCGCCGTTGCACGCTGTTCCGTTTACGCGCAATCAGATAAGCCTGAATCTCGGAGAGGGTCGCACGGTCACTATAGGCGGCTGAAAGCACAGTCACTGCTTGTGCACGCTCCGCATGCGACGGCAGCGTAGCACATGGTGCGTCATCTTCCGACTCGGAGTCATCGTCCGGCGGTGCAGCATAGAGAATGGGTGCAGCAGAAACCTGACGAATGATCTCGCCGTCGTCGAGTTCTGCGCATGTCAGTACAGCAATGTCAGCACCTGTGAAACTGTCAAATGAGACGGTGTCGGGAATCGCAATGCAACCACTGCGCAGGTCTCGGCAGAATATTTTGCGCGTCAGTAGGGAGCACATCGGAAGGCGACAAATCTTAGGCCTCCCGGCACCCGCTTGCCGGCATTCCCCAGCGCAGTCTGCGCGGGCACTGTCGGCGCCATTAGACACTCGACGCCATGTTTCCGTACGCCGCGTTGGAACACCGAAACCTCGACACAGCACACAAAGCAAACACCACCGTGACGACACCAGTCGCACAAACGAAAAACGCGGCCTGTTCGCAGCGTCGCGCGAAACAAACAAATCAGCTGCTGGATTGTCTTGACATGGCTTACTAAGCTGAAACCGGAACTGCTGTACGGCCACTCTATCGAACCAGGCAGAAACGATGATGATGAGCGGGGATTTCCAGTAGTGCCACTTCGTGGGGCAGCAAGGAGGCTCCGTTCAAAACAAAAATGGCGTTCAGCAAGTCGAACTATGCGCCGGTCAGAGTCGGTGCATGATGCCGTCGATCGAGTTGGCTCAAGGAGTGTCCGAAAAATCCGACGAGAGGTTGCAAGGTGTCCGAACTTTCGGCAGTTGTTATACATTATGGTCTATGGGGAGAACGGCGGTGCCGCGAAGCTGACCGCATAATCGGGCATGTCCGAATTTTTGGAGTCCGGAAAATCGGTCGGCAACTGTATACGTTTTCTGGCCGTTAGATCCCGTGTAAACAAGAAAAGGCACGAGGTGCACGCGACTGAGAACAGTATACAGCCATCCCATCTCATGTGAAAACAACTGTGCGCTGTTTCTTATTCCAGTTCCAGCAAATCTCCGCCCGGGTCAATGTACACCGCATTCACAGCCATCGCCACCAAACTTACTGCAATAAGAATCTTCACCTACCTGTTTTACAGCGCATGGCGCATAGTGCCACTGGTAGCTTACTGCACACATTTAGTAGGTCATAATCCAAACATGCCTCCCGTTGCCTGCTGCAGGCAGCGCAATGTGGACATCCCGCCTCACTTCGGCAGCATCCAGCGTAACCTACCAGCTAACTTTCGTTACGATTTCCCGTTGCTCTCTTAAAAACACCACGCATAGGAAAACAACGAAACGCATCTCAGGCTACCGGAGCACCACGAGCTCGAAGCCCGTCAGTGTCTCGTGCCACAACGATCCGCAAGATGCTTCGCATTGCGTAGGTGTCAACAATAGTTGAGTCTGTCCAATTTTTTGGCTACTTTGGATCGCATGTTTTCCCGCTTACTATGTTTTTCCTTGCATTTTTCCCCCCAAACGTATCAATGAGGTTCTGCTGTATATGAGATAACCAGGAGGCAAGCAGATTGCCCTGCGATGACCGCCAACTCAAAGCTGCCACTCTTGAACACTCCTGTAGTTCATAAACACAAACACAACAAAGAGTTCAAACAGAACAGCCAGCTGTTGCTGTTGATTTGATTGTCATTGAAAGCAATAGAGAAACTGTACATTGAGTGGCTCTCTAGAATATTAGTCACAAAAAACACCCTTAGCTGTGCCACTTGCCAATGTTCTACGCACCACGCTGGCAAGCACAACTGCATTAACATCGGTGCGAAAACACCCGAGAGCAGCACTCGGGCTGCTGGCACACAAAGGCTTCTCCGGCCATGCTACTAAACGCACGTCTCACAACCAGCGTACAAACCTCAAGACGACCACACAAGCCACATTCGGTGTAGAATGCAGCATCGATAAACATAAGCTAGTATCGCCAACACAAAAAAGCACCACTCAAGTGAGTGACACTGCGCACCTGTCAATCATGTCCCTGAGCTCGTCAAGCAGCTGTGGAGGTGTGCGCACCAACGACCGCAGTGTCCGTGTGTACCGCCACAGCTGCGTTTCTCCCTGGGACGGTGCATTGAGGCAGGCCACGTATCCCGTTCCGCCCCAAGGGCTGCGCACCACGGGTCGCGTGTCGTGCACAACCGTCACTGCCTCCACCAGGTCCCGACCGTACGTGGGGCAGGCCGCACAGCGCAACGCATTCGTGTGCCCCAAAAGGCGAAGCTTCTCACGTCGCTGCTGCCTCCGCCGGCTTTCGAGAGTGTCCTGCGGGCCAAGAAGAAAGGGGGCGAGAGTTCATTGGTTCAGTTGGGTTGACGGGGCAGCCGGGCCAATTACAACGCACCCCCTAGAATTCGCCACCAACAAACTCACCAGGTAAAATGGGCTTCTTTGGCTGGAAGACTCACTTGTAGCACCAGATGACTTCACAGAAGCAACGACAGTCGTCTTTGCATTTACTGCAAAGAAGGAATGACACGTACTTTAAAAAACAATCAAGTAGGACAGGATATGCATCACATGATGTCAGAGCTACTGTATATGCTTCCGCATAAAGCAAAGTTAAGAGATTTTTTTTTTTCCATTAGTCTGCACTTTCATGAGCACTGTCAAGTGCTACATGAAGTAACTGTGCAGTGCAGAGAAGCTGCCAGTCAGGCACAGAAGCTGAATTCGTATTACACTCAAACCTCGACGTAACAAACTGCGATTTAACGAAAGTCGCCATGTAACAAAACTTTCAATGCAACAAACTATTTTTGTTTCTCGATAGTAGTTCCATTAAAAACAGTGTTCCCACCCATCTCCCCCCTCCCGAGATCTAGCGAAGTAACTACGCGACATGGTTTCAATTTAACAAAGTTTTTGTCCATTTCAAGCATGTACTTGGAGCCATACAGGCTGGTAAACCTAGCAAAAGGAAAGCTATAAAATGTTCGCCAAGAAATAACTCATTTGCAAGCGTCCCTCTGCACGAAAAGTTTGAGCGGCAAAAACGTCGTCGAAGCGCACGTGCCGGGACAAAGTATGCAAGAAACAACGCTGTGCCATTTCCTGCATAACAACTTGCGGAGGCCGTAGGGCACGCCACAGCTCGAAGAAACATGAGAGCCCATTCCTTCAGAACAAGGGCAGTGGGGAAGTAGACACACGCCTGTCCACCCCCTCTCCCTAGCGAGCGCATATTTTCTCCTCTATCCTTGTTATATGCACCGTATCTTGGAGCAAATCTTTCGCCAATGCAAAGGCCTAGCCACAATGGTTGGTGCCTTCATTAGCTTTTCGTTCCCGTACGTTTAGTGTTAGTGGTCACATAATCTCAAGCTTCTGAAGCACAGTGCATTGCTAAAAATCAAATGGAGAAAAGTGAATAGTGTACGAAAGTACAGTTAAATCTTGATATAAAGAAGTTGTTCTTGCAGTGAAAAACTCTAAATTGAATTGAGCATTTGCTAGGACTGCAACAGTGGGTGTTCTTGATCATGGCGTGACCTTTGTATGAACGCGAGTGGCACCGATAAAACTACGAACCTTACTTCGTGTAGCTGTCTCTTTGCTATCGCCATCAACACTCTGTCTTTATGTTGAAGCTGCGGCATTTTTCTCTCCCTCCCTCTCCCTCCCCCTCCTCTCTCTCTCTCGCTCAGAATAAATATCCACACCTTTTTCCCCTTTTGTTTTCAATTCATGGGCACTGTCTGATGAAGGCCGCTAGTATTAAGTGCGGTCGGCCATGTACTCCCAAATTTACAGCACCACACAATGCAAAACGCTAACCTCGAGTGCAGCAGAAACTTGATGTGGGCAAGTTGGTTTTGCATACTTGGAACAAATGAGCGCTACGGAGACGCGGACTGGAGGAGGAACATGTACGACGGACAAGGCACTATCGTGATGTCACGGTGGTGCTATTCTAGGTTGTATCTATATAAAATCTGTTTCTTCAAGAAAACATTTAGTTGGAAGTAGCGCCTTGTCCGTCGTACATGTTCCTCCTTTAGTCCGCGCCTTCATAGCGCCCATTTATTCAAGTAATCTCAGGTGCCGGGAGCCATGCTGAAGCATTGCTCTTGGCACAATCTGCACGGCGTGTGCTGGCGCTCATAATCCCGCTATCATGGCCCGACCACCTTGCAATTTGTTTGTAAGTGATTACTCACCAGATACCATATTTACTTGCATAATGAATGCATTCGCATAATGAGCGCAGCCCCCACTTTTCCAATCAAGAAGTGTTTATCTTCTTTTTATCACATAATGATTGCACCCTGAACTTGCTGCCGTGAAGTAGGGGACACACGGTACAATTCAGCATCTGATATGGCGCTCAACGGGTGTGAATGCAACAGTCATGAATGCAACCCCCCAACTTTGCACATATATTTAGGAAAAGTAAGTATGTTCATTATGCGAGTAAATACAGTACTATCCACAAGGAATGTTCTGGGAACTGTTGGTGAAATTAATTTTTGCTGATAAACTCTAAAACCCTCAAATTACCAAAATTTTCAATTTAGAGTTCTTCACTGCAAGAACAACTTCTTTATATCAAGATTTAACTGTACTTTCGTACACTATTCACTTTTCTCCATCACCCCAATCATGATGAATCCTCTATTTCGACAGAGAAGTATTTCTCGTTTACAACCAGCACTTGTAGGCAATTAAGACCATATTTGTGACTTTTTAATTTCTTTGTGAGTATTTTCTAACATGCCATAAATGAATTTTGCCCTCAGAAGGTAATTTTCTTGCCCCATAGCTTCAATACAAATTTCTTTCCCTCGTGCCTTACTACACACTCCATAAATCTAAATGCACAGATGGAACACACACACACACACTATAAAAAATTATTTAAAAAAAATTATACAGAAAAACATGCAAGTTCAAGCGGTCCAGCAAAGTTGCACTGGAACACTCTGCACCCCTGTTGTGATGTAGATCCACTCTCACACAACCTACCAGTTTTCGTCGCTCCTGCGTGCGTTGCCTGACTGTTCACATTCATAGGTGCGACACGCACAACTGGCTTTGCGCCAGCGATGGTCGAGACTTGAGTTGAAGCAGGACTGCCCGCAGCACTGGTCACAACCCGTCCCATCTGGCTCAGCGCTGCGAGACGGCGGCACAAGACAAAAGCATGAGGCACAGAACACTCGCAGGGCTGCTAACATCAGAATGCGAAAAAGACTAGTAGCCAAAACATACTAAACATCGTTTGATTACCGTATTTACTCTAATCAAACGCGCACATTTTTTTCAATAAAACGGGTCCAAAAATTGCGTGCACGTTAGAATCGAGTACGACCGTAAATCAGCGTTACCACATCGCCATCGGCAATTCAAAATGGCCACCTCGTAGTCGCTTCGAGCCTAGCTGTGGTACGTGTGCTTAGGCAATCTTTCCTTTGTTTTACGTTAGTGCACCGCCCATATTTCCGTTTTTCTGCGTTTGCTCCAACAGCATGGAAGTGCTGACTGCAAAGACATGTCGAGTTCATCATTATGCCGCAATTAAAAGGAAAGTGATCACATGTGCGGAGACGGACGAAAATCGGGTCGCATCACGGGTGTTCGGAGTTCCCGAAACTTATGTGCTGGACTGGCACGAACAGCAGAGGAGTTCTACACCGGCGGCTGCTACGTACGACATAAATACGTTAGCTTACTGCTGCTCCCATGACACATACCAATGTAGCAAATCATCAACAGGCCATCAAAACCAACAGGAAAGTGTGTGCTGGATTATCAGAGGCATCACTCTCGCATTTCCTTTGCAAAGACCTCTCTCTTTCTCTCTTTATTCTTTCTTTTTCTTATATCAGCATGTATGTTTGCAATAAATATCTGGTATAACGAAGGTATTCGCCAATTTGGATATGACTTAAAACAAAACAAGGCTTGACTGCATAAGGTGGTACCTAAAATATGGCGGCCATGACATGTTACCGGCTCCAGCAAATCACCCTCTGGCACATGCCACAAGCAAAAGCATAGTCTTTGGGATTGGTTCTTGTTTCTCATGGGGAACCGTAGCTGGGGCTTTAATTCAGACACCACCAACAGCTAACAACAAAAATTCAGCAGCACTCATCTACAATGACTTTACCAGAAAGCAAATAGCCATAAAGCGTCATGTATGGGGCATGTACAGCAGCAGCCAGGCTGCTCTCCCGTGCTTCCCTCCAGACGCAGTGCACCATCTAACATCCCTTCCACTATGGCTGCGTGCACCTGATAACACATACGCAGTGACCCAAGCTCAATGGTTCAAAAGGTTCAAGGTTCAAAAGTTCAAAAAGGTTCAATGAAGAGCAGCACAAACCTAGTGACACATACCCATGAGAGCAGTAAATATTTTTGGTTAGGTTAGACACAAGGGAGTACCCGAAAGTAACCGGAATTATTTTTAAAAAGCTATGTATTGCTTTTTTTACAGAACAACCTTATCACCTTGAAGGTACTCTCTATTACACTGAATACATTTGTCCAATCTGCAACTCCATTCTTCAAATCATTTTTAAAACTCGGTATGTTCTGATGGCCTATTAGCTCCTCTCTCGTTTTTTCCCTCATCTTTTCTATGTCGTAAATTGTAGTCCTTTCACATAATTCTTCATTCGAGAAAACAAAAAAAGATGCCGCACGAAGCAAGGTCAGATTCAAGGAAACAAAAAAAAAATGTACAGAGCAAGGTCAGGTGAGTAAGGGGTGCGAACCTCACTCCGTGCGACTTTTTTTGTTTCCTCGGATGAAGAACGACATTAAAGGACTGCGATTTCAGGAGGCGCAAGAGGTGAGGGGGAAAAGAAAGGACAGAGAAGCTTAAACATACTTGCTTGAAAAAATTTTTTTGAAGAATGGAATTGCACATTGGACAAATGCATTAAGTGTAACCTTAATTATCACATTCAAGGTGATAAGGTTGTTTTCTGAAAGACAAACAAATACATAGCCTTCAAGAAATAATTCCGCTCACTTTCGGGTACTCCCTCGCAGCCGAAAATAAATTGGTCTGGCAAAGCAGAGGATGCTCTTGGCATTAAAATTCTATTCGACTCAGGCGCCCTTCCCAGGTAGGGTAGCAGACGGCGAGAGTATGCTCTCACCCGTCGTAGTCCTGACCACAGTCTGGCCAGCAGACGTGGCCAGCATGACCGTCTGGTGCTGCTGCTGCACAGCCGTGGTGCCGTCGGGCATGGTCTGCGGCGTCTGCTGGGCAGGCGTCAGCAGCAAGTGCTGGCCTGTTGTGGTCTGCACGATGCGACCGATGCCAAACGGCACCGCCACCCGCGCCGGACCGGTTCCGTGGGCCGGCGGCTGGATCTGTAGCGTGATGGGCGAACCCATCACCGGCTGGCCACCAGCCGCAGCCACTGCAGCCAAAGATAACAAAAGATGGAACATTCTGGACAACACAGAATTTACTTGCTAGGTTTGCAAGAATGCTCAATATTTTCACATATCTGATCAAACATTACCCTACGCAGTCACTTTGGTTCAAATTGAAATATTCTGAATTTTCCAGGTACTCAAAATAAACATAGATTTGAAAACGAGCACCACCGACAGTTTCGGCGAGCGAGCCGCATTGTCGCTGACGTAGCTCATAGCCGCGATGAGCTAAGAATTCATTTTACAGTCACCGATCAACTCTTTCGGACTTCGTTTTGGATGCCATACGGTGTCTTGCTGAATTTTTTGTAAAATTATCCACACATACTGCTGGAAAAAAAGGCGGCCACAAGATAAAAAATATGTCAATGTCTAGGGCCGCTTGGGCCCCCAAGAGCTCTCCAAGCAACAGTCTCTCGTGCCACAACAATTGTTGCCACGCATGCACATCAAAACTTCACACCAAGTACCCTGCCTAAAGAAGCTGCAGACTCAAGTCTGAATTAGAGTAGTGCAAACATGAGTTTGCCGAAATTACAAAAACGACAACGCACGTCTCCAGCCACTCGGGCCCCACAATCTCCTCTCACGGCGGCGTCTTCTGCTGCAACAATTCAACCAATGCTTTGCATTACGAAAACGTCAACTACAGTTGAGTCTGCTAAATCTTTTAGTGACTTCGGATTGTAGCTGGTTAGTAAGTATTTTTCTTGCATTTCTTCCCAAAACGTATGAACGAGGTTCTAGTGTACATTTGTGTGAAAAAGAAATGTTATTCTAATTATAATTTGATTACAATAGTAATTACTAGCGACATTTTGAACTATTCACAGCTGAAACTTCACTCTGGCTTATGAAAAAAACCAACCACGGGATTTGTGTTAACGTTTCTCGCAGTTATATCGACACTTAGGGGCATCAAAATCAACAATGTGTGATACACACTGGCTATCACAGGGCTGAGAACACGGGAGCTGGTGCCCCTTCAGAGGGAAAGGCTCGTGGCAGGAGCGACAGCCGACTAGGAACTCACGGGCGTTGGACTTCTGCACCAGCTGCAGCATGTACTCGCCGCTCCCTCCTCCGCCTGCAGAGGAAGGGGCAGCCGCCACCACTGGGCTGTGCGCACGTGGCGTCACGGTGCCCGGCGTGGAGACCACCACCAGACGCTGTTGCTGCTGCTGCGGCTGCTGCTGCAGGCCACCAGGGTGGTGCACCTGGGAGAGTACGGCCCCGTGGCGGGCCATGGCAAAGGTGGCCCCGCCGCCCGGCACCCCCTGGTGGCCCGGCCGCACCACCATGCCCGCTGCGTGGTGGTGAGCCCCAGAGGCGGCCACCAGCCTCTGGTGGTGAGGTCCGTGATGGCCGGCCGCCACCATTGGCGACGCTGCCCGAGCTGCCCCAGACTGCAAAAGAATGCAGAAAACAAACATTAGCAGAGAGACTTGGGCCGGTCAGCGTGCCATTTGTCTTCACCACTATCCTGATGTGGCACGTTTCCGCTAAGGGTGGGCAAATAGCTGTGTTACAAGCGTCGGCGTATGAATAGGGTGCACTTCTAACGTATGAGTGTAAACGTGGCCATCATAGTTGCCACTCGCGATTTGTTGTGTGCCCACGAGTGCAGACGAGAAGAATCGAAAGGCACCTTTTTTGTTGTTGGTCAAAACCATTATGAACCCTGCAAGTAATAAAGCCAAGGCAAGTTTGATTGTAGCTTTTCTTTCTTTCTTCATGAAAAAAGTGATGAATGAAATGGAGCATCTGCTTAAGAATGTTTTGGTGCGTGCAGACCGCTAGGTATGTCTTCAAGAGTCGTTCGCGTAGCATTTGACAGCATTCGACAGATGGTAAGCACGAGCATCATTAGCTAGACTTGGCACACAACATATCGCTGTGGCAAGTTCGGGGTGCGATCATAACACAAGAAAAAAATTGAACTTTGACGACAAAATTCAGAGGTGCGATCATTATGCGAGTGGATACGGTAATTAACAAAGTTTCATAGCATACTCGCCCATCTTTACCAGTAAGCTACTAGACCCGAGAGGACAGTGCCAAATCCACGACCATCAACACCGCACTCACCTGGGCTGAAGGTGTCGACGTGCGGATGTGCAGCCTGATCTTGCCAGGCGGGCACCTTGGTGGTGGGGGCGGGTGGCTCTCAATGGTTTCGACAAAGTGGCACGACGTCTGGAACTTCTTGATGCGGTGTGCAGCAAACGCTGTCAGACACAGCTCCACATCGGCAAGCAGCAAGTTCAGGGCCGAGAAACTAACATGCTGCACAGGCAGGTGGGGAGAGGAGGTGAGTAGAATAAAGGCAACATGGGTAAATACAATTAATCCACCGATTGATTGATTGGTTGATTGATTGGTTGATTGATTGATCGATTCATTCATTCATTCATTGGGTTAAGCCCTTTAAGGGGGGACGCGGCCCTTGAAAACCGAAAAATCGCGAAAAAGTCGATTTTTGAAAAACCATATTTTTGGGTTGTATGTCTCATAAACTACCTGTTCTGTAATTATCAGCACCTAATTCAACCGTAAAGTAAAAAAAAAAAATGCTACTTTTGAGGCCACCGCGGCCCACAAAACACGCGCAAATGCCGAAATGAAGTCAAACTTCGCGCGCGCGCCATTCCCGGACCATGCGGCCTGCCCTCGCCATCTTGGTGTCATTTTGACCGTGGATTCTTTGTCTCTATTTTGTCGCCTTACAAAGTGGCATCGTCGGCGCGGTTGAGGCGCTATTGACGTTTTCCCGCGATGTGATGCGGAGCGCTGATTGGCCGGAGCAGCGCGTTCAAATCCCGCGGGGTAAAGCGCGCCTACCATTGGCTGCTGCGCGGGCGGCAGCGGCTGCTCAAATCCCGCGGGCTAAAGCGCGCCTGCCATTGGCTGCTGCGCGGGCGGCGGCGGCTGCTCCTTTTGGTGCCGCGCCCGCCGCGCTCGCGTCCCTTGCTCGCCTGCTTTCGAGCTGTTCACCGCCTAGCGCTATCTTTTAGATTATTTGCTCAGCCTTTTTTTTTTTTGCTAGTTCTTCGCTGCACGCGATGCCGGCAAAGCCCAAGACAGTGCAGATGTTCGGTGCGCGAAAGCGCGATATGCGTCTTGTACGAGCATCGAACTTCCGATCTTCCGCAGCGAGTGCCGATTGCGTAGACGCTTTTCAGCGGCGAAACTGTGCTTTCGGCTGTCGCCAGTCGAAAATCCGACACACTGAGTGTGCCTGGAGCCCCAAGAGCTAATTAGAAGCTCCGCAGGAGCTTTCTAATAAAAAAACACATGTGTTCAACTTTAAGGCCTGTTTTCTCGGAATGTATTTTTTCGCTAGTAGTGGTGCTGCGGAAGGCGATATCTCAAGAACCGCTCTTCAGATTTGTATGCCGTTTTTTTTTATTCTGTTCTTTAATGACTTTGCCAGGGGGTAACAGGCTTCTTTTTTTGAAAGCTGGCGCAGTTAATTTATAATAAGCAATTAATTTTTGATGAATGTGGTCATTACTGGCTACATCAAATTCAAAGTTGTCTTAAAATTTTTTGGAGCGGAAATTAAAGAAAAGGGCTCTTTAGCCCCCTGGGATATCTATCAAGGGATCATCACAGTGAATTTCAGCTTCCTACGATGTCCTGGCATTTCTCAAGGCTCTTCCTCAGGCATATACATGAATCACCTAGTTAGACCTCAATAACTCTGGAACTAATAAACCTATCTTCATGAAACTTCGCAGTTCCTCATAGTTCGGTGGTGTGAACATACCCTGAAAGATTCATCTGGATATCTTAAAAAATAAAAAAGTTCGGTCTCCAGGGTAGCCTCCCCCCTTAACAGCCAACACTCTCAACCAAAAGTGGTGCCAGAAAGGTCCAGGTGTTTCAGGGCTCTAAGCTATCAGCTGCTCTTTATGCAGGCAGTCCAAGTTCGACGGGTGTAGGTGCTCGCCAGAACCTGTACCACACCATTACTGTCATTCTATGGTAACTACAACACTGCTCTATGCACTCAGCTTGTCAAAAACAATCAGCAACAATACAGTCGGATGCAATAATGACAGTCAGCATTCTGTCCCAAGTATTAGAAAAACTCGTCCAAGCACACGGGAAAGGTGGCCTTGCCAACAGACATCTTTATCTTGTATGAAAAACCAGTATTGGAACATCTGAGCACAGCAGCTTGCTGCATTACAAGCGATTTTGGGCACCTTAAAGCGAAGTTTACTTGCGAACTACTCTGTGAGTTGACATGTCATCGTCATTGCTGTCTCTGCGAGTAGAAGCTGCTACTATTGGCGTTTTTTTGTTGTTGTTGTTTTAAATAACAAATAGCAGCCAACAATTGTGAAATATGGCAAATGAAGTGACAGCAAGCATAAACATCCTCTGCACTTGGTTAGATCAGCCATATAATCAAGCCCATTCTCCCAATAGTGTGGACCAATTTTGAACCATAAAAACGAAACCACAGCCAGTTTAAAAACCTACATATCAATAGCACTAGCTGTCTAATGCCAATGGACATGCAGCTCCTACTCTGCAGAACTGCTGTGCTAAGCACTTGCTGCACAACAACCAGAACAGTAACAAAACATTGAAAAGGACATAAAAATGAGCCATCTGCAGAAAAACACCAAATGTACAAACATTATGAAAATCTCTGAACGGACATAAAGGCATCCGTAAAGTCGGTCTAAGGCGATAGCTCAGGACTTCACTAAAGCAGCCCATGTACCACTTTTACTTTGCACTTCTTTTAGGAGGAAAAGCACAAACATAGGACACAAATGCCAATGCCATTGTGTAAATAGCGCGAAGATACGGTAGTAGCTACAACGATATGTGATGCCCCATCTACAACTACTAACCTCCGTATTCAGAAATGCATCTTAACTTGAAGCCCATGCTTGACTTGATATAAATGACGCCTGGTATGAACGCGCCCAAGACGCTCATTGCATTTCCTTTGGTGCGTTCACGACAGGCGTCATTTAAATTAAGTCAAGCGCGAGCTTCAAGTGAAGATTCATTTCTGAATACGGCGGTAAGTCAGAGTCAAGCCCTAATTATGAATAAATTTAGCTATGTTGCGTTGCAATAGGAGCGAAAGGGCAGTTTGGACAATTTTAACCAATTTTTCTAAAGCAGAGCTCACTGGTGTTACCCTCTTCACCCTGCTCTACAGATGCTGTTAGCGAGTGTGTGTTGTTGTCTCCGAGTGGGCCACGGACTGCAAAGCAGGCGGCAATGCCTGGCAGAGCCAACCTCTGAGATTTCCAGTGACGCTAGGACAAGAGGCCATACTTCACGGGCCGTTTGAAATACAGAAAAAGTCTCGCAGCCCACTCACCCTGTTCGCAGCGAGTAAGTCATTTACTCAGCACAAATTCAAATGCTGAGAGAAATGTATACTTGCCAACAACCCAAAAATGTTAGTGGAAGTTCCATCCACAAAACAGTGCTGCATCAGTCCTCTGTGCCTCCGCACCCCAAGTTCTCAAAAAAGCCAACACTGGAAAAAGTTTGCTTTTGAGCAAACATAATTGGCTGGTGCATCTATACAAAATCTCTTTTAATTCGACAGCAATGTATTTGCCACGAAATTCTTATTCAGTGGCAAATACAGTGCCACTGAATTAAAACAAAGAATTTTAAAAAGTACAGTAAGTAGATCAAGCAGTCTCGAAGTAATCAGTGGGACAAGGTGAGCAGGAGGCAAGAGAATCAATATTGAGAAAAATGGTTTTGGAGGTTGTACCTTGATATTACTTGCTTTGAGCGGTACGCCACAGCACTCAAGTACTGTTGAAAGCATCAGGAATAAGTAAATTTTTCGAAAAGTATCACTTAACGTGTGTTTATCTGTGCGCGTTTCCGGCACGGTGTCTGGATACACGAAATGGCTCCCAACTGGAACAACCCACAAACTGGGTAATTGTGCATATTGTGCATAACAGCAAAGGGTCAAGTTTGTTGATCACGTACACCAGTTGACTGCCAAGGGCATTAGTGTTTATGTCATCCCACCCACAAGGGGCGGACTAATTGAGACAGCAGAGCCAGGCGAAACTTTTCTCAAAATACAGGAAAAAGAAAGAAATGACTGCGTGGAAAGCACAGGTTGCTGCTGCTGCTTACCTTGAATGGGTCATATTTACAGATGTCATATACACGGGAGGCAGTATAATACACGAGCCCTTCCATGCGGAAGGGCGACACGATGGGTCTCGGCTCGAACATGTTGGGGTGATTGCACACTTTGCGGAGCTGCATCAGCACGTTTATGACGCTCATGAAGTTGCCAGTGGCCAGCGTCTCCTTTGTCCTGCGCACACGCACACAGCACAGCTGTGCAACATCCCACCAGACCGCTGCTCACCCTGCGAGCGACACACACACGTACGGGCAAACGACACATGCAGCTAGCTGAAGGCAAGTGGGTGTTCCATGCAAGCTACCGCATTTACTCGATCCCAAGGCCCACGTGTTTGTGCCCACCCTTTAAGAAGGGTCCGAAAACTGCCTGCACATTACAAGAGGATACGAAAGCAAGATCACATTGCAGCATGTGTCACGAGCAAGTGTCACTTACATTGTCATCACACAGTTTCGGGTAGGTAGGCCACAATGACGTGCTGCTTTTAACACGAAACTTTGTTCAAGAGATATGCTATCTCCCCTGCTCAGCTAGTAGTCATATTATAAGAAGCCAACAAATACTGACACCAAGGACAACATAGGGGAACTTAGTTGTGCTTAACAAATAAAGAAACAATAATGGAAATTAAAGTGGGTGACAAAACTACTTTCCGCAGATGGGGAACGATCCCACAACCTTCGCATTATGCCTGCCATCTGCGGCAAGTTGTTAGTTCACACACTTTAATTTCCATTAATTTATTGTTTCTGTATTTGTTAAGCACAAGTAATTTCCCCCATGTTGTCCTTGGTGTATGTGTTTGTCGGCTTCTCATGATATGACTAATAAAGATCGGGCCCCTCGGTTAATCCCCTTTCTTCTCTGCTCAGCTAGTAGCAACATATACATGTCATGCTTTTGACATTTCGGAGACTTGCATGTGTCGCAGCACTAAATAGCGATGCGGTTAGTTGTGGAATGGGCCACCATTCTATTGGCTGAGTTGTTTTAGAAATGCAAAATATTGAATGCATTTAACAACACAGATATGTTGTGGTCCATAGCCAGCAATTAAGAGCTGTCTGACAGTGATGACAATGGACATTTAACTGTGGATAAAGATGCATGCTGTGAAGGTAAATTACGCAGGTATCATTTTCTTGGGAAAATTGAAGGCACGCAACTTTTCCACTTTTTTTTTTCTGACAGATAAAAACCACATGCTCGTTAGGATAGGGTAAATGATACTTCCAAATCCCTGGTTCTTACTAAAAGCAATAAGTGCAAGCCTGCTTAAAAAGCAGTTGAACAGATTTTACTAACTCTTTGCTGGTGCAAATTGAGGAATGGAGTTGGACAAAGACTGATACCAGCAGCAGGTTGAAAACGAATCCCACCGTGGGACTTCGCCCTGCGTCTGTGGCCACCCAACAGACACCCCTCAATCAGTAAGTTTCCGTACGTAACCTAACGAAACTGGCTGAAGTGGCTAGTAAAATCAAATTACTGATAAAAACAAAATAGACCAGTTCAGTGCAAAATTTAAAAAGTTAATCATTACATCTGCATCAGGCCTGTGGATTGCTTACTCAATAAATAAATAGAACTCTCTAATGAGAAGGACAGACTAGTGGTATAAAAGGAAGACGGAAACACTAGCTTGGTGCATTGTTTTATCTACAGTGCCTCTGGAGTGATATGAGATCGATGAAAAGAACGAGTCACAATCACGTGAGGTGATCCTCCAGAGTTGCACTAGTTAAAGGAACGCTCAAGAGAAACAACACTAAGTCTGTTTATAATATAAAATATTCTTTGGAAACTCAAATTTCATTAATTTCGTGGCAATAAGTTTCACTATGATGCAGTCCAATCCACGACGACATGGGCGAGCTGATGTGGGAACTTCAAGGTAGTGCCGTCAACTGTCTTTTCCTTTTTGCGCTTTTTCGAGCTTACTAAGCGTAACTGCACGGTAAAAGTGGTATTTTAGGTACTGCAGGAGGGCAATTTGCTAATACATGTGAAATAATTTTTCTCCTTAATGTCCCTTTAACGCGCTGCTGCTTTGTACTTTGAAGGAAGCTGCCTGTAAATATTTTTGGCAACTGTATCCAGGAGACAGGAAATAAGAATGCCTGACCTAACACCATCCCAGTTTCTGCCCACAGCCCCTACCATCGTTAAGAATCCCCTTTGTCGCGCAGATTTAATGCTGTGGCTTTAAGTAAAAGAGCCAGCACAACCACCTGGCTGCTTCTAAATAGGCGGCAACCAACGCGCACAGTCTATGCTCGTACAACGCTAGCAAGATGGTCTTTTGTTACCAAGGTATCCAAAATCAATTTCTGGCTAAGCTCACGAGGGTGCAAAGTAGTTATCGCATATCTCGATAGCTGTGCGTTTGGCTGGCTGCTGAAGGAACGAAGAATGCCACAGGAAACTGAACTCCACCGCACCACAACTTTCCATCAAACGGTAATGTTGCCACATGCGTAAATAAAAAGAAATGTTCACAGGCTAAACGATGACGAGAACTTACTTTGTCTGGGACATGAAGTCATCGTAGAGGTACCGCTGTCGATTCGACAGCCGGCACATCACCACGTGTTCATATTTCTTGGGCAGTTGCTTCTCCACCTCGCACTTCAACCTCCGCAGAAGAAAAGGCCGAAGCACCTAGCAACACAAAAACCAGTAAGGGCTCCCAGTCCGGAATAAATTACGCAAAAACAAGAGACAACATGCAAATTTTGATCAGGCGGTGGTATTGCTCCGCACCACAATGCAGAACCAAATGACCCACTACAACAAATCATTAAATTTTGCTTCCAAAATCAAGAACATTGAAAAATATGGCTTTGTAAAACCAACGTACTACTGCACATGAAACGTTTGACAAGTGGACCATCACCGACCACAACAAAAATGCTGAACAAATTGAACAGACTCTAGCAATGAACCAACCTTATGACAAATCACTGCAAAAAAAAAAAAAAAGGAATCATTAAGCTCAGCAAAAAAAGAAAAAGACTTTGGAAGCATTTCATAAAATTAAAGGGTTTTCAAGGCCATTTCGCAGGTCTCAAAAACAACTGACCATTACAAACGACATGCAATGAAGTCGGCCATTTCGCAATAGCCGGCTTCATTCGCATTTCATCAAAACGACAGGAAGGAATAACGAACACCAAAATGCGAGCTATCCCCAGTTGATACTCTATGAGATTGGTTGACCGAGGTCATGAGCACTTGAATCCGGGAGCAAGAATAATTGCTTTCACTCAATTCTATTCCACTCTTATCACACACCCTTTGCTGCGAGTCGGTCCCGGTGATAACACACGTAGCACCGCTTTCACCAGTGACAAAAAGCACGGCAACAAAAAGAGTTGGAATAGAGACTATTTAGACTCCTTTTATCATCCACAGCCCCCCAAGGAAGACGGTCAAACGCACCTTGTGGAGGCGCTTGATGAGGCTCTCGTTGTAGTCGCTGCTGCCCTCGATCATGCCCGTGACGGGGTTGGCAAACCACTCGCGGAACTCCCGGTGGGACTGGAACACGCTGGGCATGAGGAAGTGCATGAGGGACCACAGCTCCATGAGGCTGTTCTGCAGCGGGGTGCCCGTCAGCAGCAGACGCCGTGAGCTCTGAAAGTTGAGCAGCATCTGCCACCGCTGGGACTTGAAGTTCTTGATGTGCTGGGCCTCGTCGAGGATCAGGTACTTCCACTTCTTGCGTCTGAACGCCTGGTGGTCCTGGACGACCAGCTTGTACGAGGTGATGCACACGTGAAAGGCATTCGGCTTGGTCCAACCCTGCACGGAGCAGTAGGGGAGGGGTGCCATCGGAAACTATTTAGGCACAGGGAGGAGGTGGGTCTTCGAAAAAAAATTTGCTTATTTTGAACATGCAGTCCATTTTTGTTTATCTCCTCCTGTTCTAATTTTATGCGAGCTTTCATGAAATAATTTTTTGCAGGGATTTGCAAAATATCAGTTCCTGAAATTTCACTAAACAGGGTACCGATGGCATCTGTATGATTCAAGGAATGCAATAACACCAACCTTATTGCTCCGCCTTACCTAGAACAAGAGTGGCGAGACATTAAAGTTAGTCACCAGAATAACACTTTCTCGAATTTCAAATTCAATACCTCGCAACTTGTGTTCTAAGAAAGGCAGAGCAACAGGGTTGGCGTTATTGCATTCCTCGAATCATACAGAATCCGTTGATACCCTATTAGCAAAATCAAAAGAACAGATATTTTACAAACCTCTGTGGAAAATAATTAAAGCAAGCTTGCAAAAAATCCAAATCAATGGAGATAAGCGAAAATAGGCCTTATATTCAAAATAGAAACAATGTTACACATATGTACAGACGCGAGCAAAAGTTTGGGAACCAAAGGTGCCACAATTATTATTATTATTATTTTTTTTTTTTCAAAGCCTGGCCATTCCGGTTCAAATCAAGAGCACACACCTAAATGTGCTTGACTGACCAATACAGCTGAGCCTCGCAATAATGAAATTGAATGTGAAAATGTGAAAAAAAATTCACTTTCCCAAGAATTTGGTGCTTGCAAAATGAGACAGCACAGATAGGTAATGCATCGCAGAACGAAACTTCACCGTTAAAACTCTGTTACCCTACTTTGGCAAGCTCGCTCGAGGATATAGAACTGCATTGCGAACAGCACAAAGTATGCGGCATGTGTCTATCAGCAGTGGCCGCACTGCCATGGAACAGCATTCTCAGTCGGTTGCTTTCGGAGATACGATCACTTTTGTGAGATTTTGCACAACTCGGCACCAGACGCAGAGCAACAGCGCTTCACGCATGCAGCAGGATTTCCCCAGCACACATTGCCACCCACAGGCAACAACGCATCCCGTGCCGAGCAAGAAAGCGATCGTATCTCGTGTGCCCAAGGACAATCGATCGATTGAGATTACGGCCTCTCTGCACAAAACTACGTCCAGCACCAAAACTGCACACAATGCCTGTCGAGTGGCACCAAAACCAGCGTTTTTGAAGCAAGGGATGCGAATTCATGAACGATCGCTCAAGCTCGGCCTGATGCATGGCACTCCTTGCTGCGACCGCCATCTCGAGCATCATGAACAATTCCACGTCCATGAGACATGGATTTCGTTGTTTCCCCCCCCCCCACGCCCGCCCGCCCCTTGGCTTTGGACTTTCAGGGGGTTTGGTTTAGAATCGGGGCCGGCCTAGATACGAGTAGATACGGTATTAAAGAACTCATAGAAATACATTCAAATTTTCAAATAGTGTCTATTCAATTGGTGGACCGAACAGAACAACATTCCATTTGTTATTAAAAAGTTTAAAATACATGTGCACCCACCCCTAAACAAGACAAGAAAGGCACACTCCTGTTTTCACACCCCAGTGCACGCACCTGTCGCTTCTGCTTGCGCTCCTTTGGGATACCATAGTAGGTGAGGATCTTGAAAGCAGGGCACCACTTTTTGAACTCCATTTCCCAGTTGAGCATCACACTGGTAGGCACCACAATGAGGTGGGGACCCCAGATTCCTGCAACGCGCACATGTAACACCACACCCTTAGCAACCTCAATGGAAAACAAGAGCAAGAGTAGAGATGAACAGTAACACAAAACTGAAAGACAATGACAAACCACTAGGAAGGCTGGTAAGGATGCTCCACTAGCACCATTAGCATCATCAGAGACACCGGGTGTGAGCACTGCACTGTCTGCACCGATGTGTCACCAAGCCCTGCTTTCACATGTTCTCCAATCACGTAATCACTGCCCAAGTCAGTAGTTTTGTCCACAATCTGATTATGATGCATGCTGTAGTGGAGGGTCTCCGGATCAATTATGATCGCCTGGCATTATTTAATGTGCACTTAATGCACAGTACACAAGCGTTTTTGCATACCGCTCCCATTAGAATGTGGCAGCTGCGACCGGGATAAAGCGTGCAGTCTCAAGCTCAACAACACAATGCCATAGTCACTAAGGTACTACAGCGGGTATAGTTTTATCCCTTACCAATGTCTCTTCACATGTTAAACGACAGCACAGTTTAAAAAAAAAGACATCAAAAGTGTTTTGATTTGCTATTCCAAGAAGGTCATCCAAAAAAATGTCAACCTCAAGAACCACTCAAAGAAAAATTCGAGGCATTTGTTGAGTTCAAACGCAGTTACTGCAATAAAATAGACAACGTTTAGGAAGCATTGAGCCATATGACTTGTTATACCAAAGCAATAACTCTTTTCATTTAGTGTCAAAGTTAAGCAGCTCTCTGAGCCAGAAACCAAAGTGTGTTTCTATCAAAGTGCCACCTAGACAACTTCCTGCGCTGTAAATGTGTACCATTATGGACAATCGAAACCAATGGAAGTTAGGGCCAGTTATAACGCTTTCTTTTGTTTTCACTTTCACTAATTCATGTAGTGTTCGCGTGATATTGGTGTGTATGCTCGGTGCAAGGTCTACACCACCGTCGGTGACTGAATAAATAGTGGAACGAGATCGTGATGTTCTACTTATCACTTGTGAAAGGTGTTTGTGACTTGTCGATGATGCTACAATGGTGCGAAGGGTGCAACAAGGCCTGTAACGTGCGAAAAACACACCTTTATCACAAGCCATGTGTGCCAACAGGGAGATTGTCTGGATGGTTTTTCCCAGGCCCATTTCATCAGCCAATATGCCGTTCAGCTTCTTGTCGTGCATGGTCACGAGCCAGTCAAGACCAATGTGCTGGTACTCTCGCAAGCTGTGCTTCAACAACCAGGGCACTTTTGTTTGGACCTGCAGGTTGTTGCAAAAGAAAAATGAAGTGTCACGAATGAGCCTTCCCCAAATCCTAACAACACGTTGGACAAGCTGGTTCATGATACAAAATAAAATTAAAATGTGCTAAAAAATGATGGACAAGACAGAGAACAGAACAGCACTTGTGCAGTTCTTAATCATATCACGTGTGCATTTTCTTTTAGCACTTTTTAAAATTTTCTTGCTCCAGATCTTGTCCACTTCGAAAGAATAATGACACCTGGCACCTCTAAACTAATTTCTGGCAAATGCCACTCATTTGATACAGCATGAAGATGTTTAGTGACACCAGCTGAAAATGACCTTTACGAGCAAATTATTCTGATGATTCGGTCACTGTTGATTTGAACTACAATTGTTGCCTCAAAAGTGAGAAAACAATCTCTCAAGCAAGAGATAAAAAGACAGTATTCAATTTCTCTGGATTGATTGATTGATTGATTGATTGATTGATTGATTGATTGATTGATTGATTGATTGATTGATTGATTGATTGATTGATTGATTGAGTGGCTAACATCCTAAAGCAGCACTGTGACTATGAGAGACGCTGCAGTAGAGGGCCCTCATGGCCTGGAATTGTACTTCGTTTGTTATGCTATTCTCTGTCTATTTTCCAGATGAAAAATAAACATATATTTAGGTTATTTATGTCTTGTCTTTAAAGGGTTAAATGCTTATAAACTGCTCTGTTCAGAAAGGGGGAATGAAAGTGGATGAAAAGGGAACACGCCACAACAGGTGGGTACAGATGTAGCTAGCTTACAGATACAGCTAATGCAGAGATGCATTCCGCAGTGCAGTCCCAAGCCATTGCCTCCTTTACTAGATGCCTGCCGCGTTGCTCGCTTTCCCATTGTAGCGGCGGTTCCTTTAGTTGAAGTTAGTTCAGCATAAATTCCGTGAGGCGGCGCTCGTTGCCTTTTCAACTTCCAGCGGATGTGGCAGCGGCAGCAGAATGCATCCGCCAGCGCGTTATACGCGCGGGCGTCTGTTAGCGAGCGTTATCGCGGGCCTCCGAGACGGTGACAGATGCCATGTGAATCTCAGAGGCCGCAGCACATGATTGCTAGTTGCAGGCGTTCGCCATGAGAGGCGCTCGTTGCCTTTTCGCGGAGGAGAGAAAAGGGAGAGGGCCTGGAACCGAGTACCGAACAACGCGGCAGGCATCTAGTAAAGGAGGCATTGCCCAAGCATACTGGCACACCTCTGTTGAGCTTTGCATGAAAGGGAGTGCCCCTCACCTGCGTGGTGGAAAGGGTGTTCCCCTTGGGCTGGAAGCTCTGGGCAGTGGCCGCAATGTCGGTGATTTCTTTGGTGGGGCCCTTGCCCGATGCATCCTCAGTCACATTCTCCGCCTACACAAACACGCGGGAGACAACGATCAAAAACGGGAAAACGGCCACAACAAACACAACTAGACCAGTACACATGCCAACACTTAGGAGGTCATGTGCAGCATAGCCCTGCACAATATTGCACAGTTCTGTGCAAAACATACCCAAACCAACACACTCATGTGGGGGCTAAAGAGACAGTGCTCCCAGTTTCCATGACAGAAAGCTCAGCTAGTTAGCATACATAATTTAAACGAGTTAATGTAAAAAACACAAACACAGAGAGAACCGGTGTTTTATTTATCTATATTTTGTTCCTCTTTCATCTGCATTCTCTATGTCTGCCTTGTAAAACCAATGCTATAGTGCTCTACAATAGAGTAGACTTCCGCGAATTCAACTGCGGTTAATATGATTTTTCATTTTTCAAGCCTGACCAATGGTCCCAGCCAGTGCCCATGCGTTTATGTGGCCCCAATCTTTCGTTATTTTGATCCTAAACTTAACCTCCACCAGATAATTAGAACTTGACCCGTCAGCAGGGACGCGCATGACCCCTAGTGTGACTTCAATAGCGACTCCTTTAGTGGAAGCATATCTAGGCGTAGCTTAGGAGACAGTGAATTCTTTAAGCACATGTCAATCTCCAATCAAAAACATGTATTTTTGCTTGCCCTGGGAAGATATTCAATTAACAATGGTAGCTGACAATTTACTCGATTCTAATATATACCCTTTTCTTTATTTTCCAGGAAAGTTGAGCCGAAAATTGTCTACACGGTGAAATCGGATATGAAACCAAAACTGTCATCGCAGCCTTCATATGCTTTGCTGCTAAACATGGCTGTATGACGGGGAAGCTAACCTCAAAAAATTGTGCAATAAAGCTGGCTTTATGACAGCTTTCTACTTTTGACACATAGAAAGCAGGCACACATTTGGTTTGGGGACTTGTTAGAATCAGGCAAACAAAGCCAAATGAATCAGCAGTGTGCTTTGCTGTTTCTTCTGCATCTTGATTAAATCGACCTGCTGGATAAATTCGAACAATACTGCTGTCCCCTTCAAGGTCGAATTAATGGAAGTCGACTATATAAAATTGTTGTTACCTCACTTCCTTCCAGCAAGTTGATAAGACCACAGAAAGTAAACAATATGAAGTGCAAACTAAGCAACCATAGAGCCAAATTGGTCTTCTCCATTGTAACTGTTACAAACCTGAGGAAGAAGCAAAGGCCAGGGCTCACCTTCACTTCGGAGTCGACTTCATCCGACATAGGGTTGATCAGGTACTCCATGCCAATGTCTTCCTGCACCTCCCCCTCGCTCGATGTATCCATGTCCTCCTCCTCTTCCTCCTCGTCCATCTCTTCATCAGAGTTTTCCGAATCTGCAAACAGACACCACCGCAGCCAAATCAGACTAGCTGACAAATTAGCAGTTTGTGTTGGTCTGTCACAATCAGAAGCATGGCAGCACTCAAAGGCCATCGACAGATACACCATTGATTGATTCATGGGGTTTATCATCCCAAAGCAATACTAGAGCTACAAGAGACGACATGATGAAGGGTTGTTAATTTTAGCTAACTAGTGCTCTTCAAATGAATATTTCAATAAAATCTGACTATTTTTCTGGGTGAAACAAAGGCCCTGGCAGCCAGGAAAAAGTACATAATGGGAACATATCAATGAGGTTCTACTGAATTTACTACACACCAACATAAGTGAGAAACATTTTAGATTTATTTCTATATGTCTGATAATTCGTTATATATGTGTTCATTACATCTAAGTTAGACTGTAGATGTGACCATACTCTCAGGCTGAAAAATGCAGAAGAGAAAAAAAAAATAATACAAGATCAATTTGTGCAAGTGTATGTTTGGCTGCAAACCTCTGAGGGCACAAGCCCTCCCAATGAAGGAAAGCAGGCAACTTGCCTCTTTCGTTGTCAGCAGCGTCGTCATCCTCCTCCTCTTCACCAGAGCTCCCACCAGCATTTGGCACCTCAGCATCACTGGCATACGCACCACCATACTTTTCATACAAGGCATCCAGTGGCATTTCTCCTGAAAGACAGTAAGGAAAAAAAATATTTGCCGAAACCAACGACGACAGCTGCCAATGTAAGCAAGTCGCCGAATACTTAAATAATGCTATTTGCTTTATTGAAAAAATGGTGCACTTGAAATTACAGTTGAAACCTGGAACAACGCAGTAATATGTCAATGAAATTCCCGCGGCAACGAAATATTTTCGTGTTCTTGGCAAAGGCGATAGGAAATGCACTGCACATCTCTTGACAATGAAATGCTGCTGAACCGCAATCCCGCATTAATTAAATTTAAAGGAATGCTACCCCGCACATTATCAACAAAAAGCGCAAACATAGTACAAAAAGTGCTCAAACGTACGCTCTCCCCACTTCAATTAAATGCCCTCACAGCACACTTGACAGGCCAACCCCATTTTCATCTGCAACAACCAAGTGCCAGAAGCTATTGTGTGCACCGAAAACATGTCATGGCCACCATCTTGTTTGCTGATCACGCATTTTAAATGGCACGACTGCATGTCTCTACCGAGATGTGACGACGGCTTTTGCGCACCTAGCACAGTGCATATTATGTGGCATGGTCAGAAAAGTACAGCAAAAACTACTAAGAAATCCACATTTTCCCACTGGTTTATGGCACTCGAGATGGCGGCCACAGTGTTAACCACCACACAACTGGCAATGATGGAGCGGTCGTATAAGAATACGTATCCCTTGCTTCAAGAAAGCTGGTTTGAGTATCCCCCAACAGGCATCACATGTGGATTCAGTGTCACGGAACATAGACTTGTGCTAAGGGGCCGCATTCTCTGTTGATCACTTTCAGGGATACGAGATACAGACACATAGGGAGAAAAGTTGGCTTTTTAGAGTTCGCATCTGCCACCATTACTGTGCCAAGGACCGATTCTGAAAGCCACGAAGAGCATCACGGAGTGGCGCAGTGCGCGAATGCGCCGGCTGCTTTGCATCTGCATCCTCCTCCATACACATCCAGAGAAGAGAAAGAGAGAAAAGAAGAAGAAAGCGCGAACAGTGAGAAGCGTAGCGGAGCAATGACACCCACCCCTTTCTACAATCTCTCTCTCACAGTGAGTGCGTAAATGCATCGTGGAAGCAGCCCTGAAGCAATAGACAGCCCAGTTTGTAGAAGAAGGCATTGACAAAGTGCAAAGGCTGTGTCGCTTGAGACGAAGCTCTAAATTTCGCAAGATTCAATGAAGTATGATCTAGTGCTGTCAATGATGTCGACAATTCTGAAAACTGGGAGCACCGTAATCATGAGGGCTGGAACCAGTGACCATGCTTATCAATGGAAAAAAAGGGTTAGGCACTCTTTTCCACCATAAACAACTGTTAGAAAGGCAGGCTATGTGCGCCAGGGCAAAACCTGCCATGGTAGTGGAACCAACATGGTGGAAGCCGTTGACATTCCTGAGCTCTGGGAGCGTGTCGCTACTGCCAATATACAGGTGGTGCTTCGAGGGAGGAGTTTCTGAGTGCAGGTAGATTCGGGCTCTGCGTTACGAAGGTATGTTTGCTTTTTTCTTTACGGCAGTCCAGATATGGGGTTGATTTGTTATAATGATTGGATTTTTCTATATGGTTGTAAGGGGAATGGTTATAAGTGCACTTCACTGCACACAACAATTTGCAATAACGCACTTTCACCGAAACAAACTTATTCACTTTAAGCATCGAGAAAAACTTGACTGCTCGGAAATCTGGTTAGAGAGAGTGTAATAAATAAACAGCAAGGACGTCTGAAGCTGCAAGCACAAACACTGGACAAACCCATTTACTATCAGTCATTTCCATAATGACCAGACAATCACAGCGACAGACTCTTCTCTGGTAATTTTAGCAGGGAGACCAACGGTAAACAGTGGCCGCAGCCCACGCACCTTCCATCATGAGCTCCTTCAGCTCCTCGTTGTGGTCTACGGTCTTCTCCTGCTCCTCCTGCTCTTCAAGGGTCTCCTCGTCATCCTCCTCGTCCTCCACCTGAAAGTCGTCGTCTCCACCATCCGCCTCGTCCGCACCGTCCACCTCCTCATCTGCTTTGGTCGATTCCACCTGCACAAAGCAAGAGTTGCGTGAACAGTGTTAGTTCAGTTAGGAATGGCATCTCCCAGAACGGAGACTAACAGACCAACAAGTAGTCTAAATGAGGTGATACAATGAACGGCAATAGTTTTACAGTAAAACCCCACTAATTCGAATTTCATGAAACCAAAAAAAAAAAAAGTCCGAATGAACCGAATGTTGAATTACTGAGGACGTCAAAAAGAAAAAAGAAACCGTAAACAGATGTTTACAACATCATGCTTTTATTTAGTGAATGAATCAGCAAATCCCGTTTCAACTTTGCACAAAAGCAGTGTGGAAGCTGCCGTTCTCGTCCTCTCGTGACTGATTTGCGCTTGCTGCAGCGGTCTCGCAACTTCCTTCGCAGTGCGGCCACGGTGCAAGACCAGTGGTGGTGAGTTGTGGCAACGGGCTTTTCTCTACCATGCACACATCACCTGGTGAGCTGGTCGGTAAGCAGATAGTCCATCCATCATGATCTAGCAGGCTCTTCATCCGCGACAGCGTCTGCCGTGTTTGTGACATTCCATTGTGACATGGACTCCACCGTTCCATCTCGGTTGGACGCTTGTGCCGCTTTTGCCTTTTGCATAGCAAATTTGGGGTGCTCCGAGGGTTAACCAGTGTGCGGCCAAAGATGTTCGAATTAACGCGAGTTCAATGTCGATAAATTATTCAATTTTCCAAATTAATGAGGATCTTCACAAGGTTTTGCTGTACTAGAAATATTCACAAAATCAAACCAGGAAACCGCAAACATTTTTCAAGGCGTGCATGCCCATTTCCTTGCAAGATTGAATGACTGATTGCATTGATTGATTGGATTGATTGATTGATTGATTGATTGATTGATTGATTGATTGATTGATTGATTGATTGATTGATTAGGCTTATTGACCAAAAGCATTAGAGCTATTAGAGGGCCCTAGTTGATGGCTCTTCGTTGTGATGGCTTTTCGTTAAACGCTGGAATGAGGAAGTGCTGTAACAGGAGCAAGCGAATTGACCTTTGTGCGGCCTCTTGCTTCATCGCGAACTAAGCGACGAGAACGCAGCGCGGTGCGCCTAGATGCGTAGACACTGTCTCCATCGCAGATTGATTTCAAGATAGGGGCCGCGCAACCGCGCCATACGCAGCAGCTACTGGAGTAGAACAGCTCTTCTGTTTGCGTCGATTCAGCGCTCAAGTTTCGGGCACTTCGAACACCCATCTCCCCGTCTACGCACACATAATCACTTTCCTTTTAAGAGGAAGCTTTAGCTCGGGCCCAACTCCGACGCGGCCTATACAAATACATGTAAAACGCAAAAACGTTTTTCTGAGACAACTCCTGGATCTGATTTTAATGAAATTTGTTGCATTTGAGAAAGAAAGTTAAATTCTAGTGACTGTTGGAAGCGGAATTTCGATTTAGGGCCTGAATTTTGTTAAAAGAATTTTCAAAAATTTGATAGTTCGAAAGAAAATAGAGCCACGAAGTTTACAAATTAATAGCTCTACATCAAGATCAGGTATTGCAGTTCTGTAAACGGCACCCATAAGATCATTCAAAGCGGACAAATTCTTTATGTCAATTTATATCTTATGTGAATTTGTTACGTTGTGTACAAGGGTTCTGCAAAAGTTGTATTTCCATACTGCTAATTTTCTTTAGGTTTATACGTAACTTATCAATCCTTTCCATTTATATGTACTATTAGATGCAATCGACATAATTGTGATATATTTTATTGCTGAGTTAGAGTTCTAAACTTGATAGTTTCGTTTCTTGAAAATTTGCGGTTTTGCCAATTATTAATAAAAAATTTACAACCTAAATAAAAAATTCGAAATCAACAGTCACTAGATCTCAAGTTTTTCTTTTAAATGCAACAAACCTCATCAAATTTGGTGCAGCGGTTACCGAGAAAAACGAATTCGCTTTTTACATGTATTTAGATAGGAGCACCTGAGCTAAAGCTTCCTCTTAATTGCAGCATTGCACGTCTTCGCAGTCGGCACTTCCATGCTGACAGAGCAAACACAGAAAACGGGAAGATGGACAGTGCACTAACCTAAGCACACAAACTACAGCACATGGAGGAAGCTACGGCAGCCAAGCTCGAAGCGTGTACGAGACAGCCATCTTGAAATGCCGATGGCGATATCGTAACGCAGATTTAGGGTCGTACTCGATTCTAACGCTCACACAATTTTTAGACTCATTTTATCGAAATAAAAGTTCGCTTTAGATTCGAGTAAATAAGGTACTATTCGAACTATTCGATTCAAAATTATTCATCCAAATCACTATTCGCTTTGAATTCCCTCCAAACCTCAAATTCACTATTCGCCCATCCCTAGAATAAGTACTTTGAAAATCATGATGTCACACAAGACGTCTACCAACGCTTGGTTCTGGGCAAGAAATTTAAGAGACGGACAACTACCAAGAATATGTAGCGGGACGTTGGTGGAAATGAAGTGACCATGATCTATAGTAATAGAATTGAGCATGTTGTTCGCAACTTAAGTAGGTAAATTGGTACAGGAAGTTGCAAAAACTTTAAGTGGTGCAAACTAACAGTGAGACCTTGAAATTCTGGATGTAGTTTATATGAGATTGCTGTTCATAAATTGGCCGTTATTAACTACTGCATACTTATTGTTTATTAATGCAGTTCTTATATTACTACCCATTTGTACTTTATACGTATTACAAAGTAAAAGAAAGATCCTCGCCTTGTACATGACCAAACCAGTTAGACGGAAAAACTACAAAAGTAGGTAGCTATTTATGTAAACATAATTCAACCATTCGGAGAACAAACCACAGGAGCATCAGCTTGATAAGCAAACTAAGTTTCTTACAGCTAGAGCAGCACTCGTCAAGTGCTCCCCACAAATACCAGCGTACAATCGCTATCGCGCTCACCTATCACTGTTTCCAGCATGTTTTCAGCAGAAAAAATCCTCGCTGCAGATTGAAAAATTCAGATAAAAAATATTCCACAGCGTTTTCCATGTTACCACTGTACAATTAGACACTCTGACCAGCAAGCTTTCCATTGCAATAAAGAAAACATGGGTACCATAAAAACTGGTTGGCAGTCCCTTTGAAAATGGAAGTTAATCCATTATATTATATTTTAATAATGGAACTGTTATTATGAAATTAAAGAATGGTTCGAGAAAGTACTTCATCAACCTAACTGAGTTTGTTTTTCTTTAGTAGTATCCCTTCAACAAGACAAATCAATTACACAAGCTGTGGGAAACGCCAATGAAACCCTATGAATAACTTGCAATCTGTAACTTCACATTGATGTACCGTCGCTGAGCCATAAAATAGAGTTTGATCAGCCGCAGCAGCTTAGCGGCTAAGGCATCGCGCTGCTAAGCTTGAGGTTGCGAGTTCGATGCCAGCCCTGGCAGCCACAAATACATTAGCTGGACAGATCACAGATTCAGCCACCAGATCAGCATGACATATTTCAGAGCCACCGAATCACGCCATACACAATGAAGATGCAGGCAAACGGATAGCAACACGATTCGTTGCAGCTCAACCACGTCTCGGTAATCTGCAGACTAAATCGGCAATCCGTCCCATCTTGTGAATCCAGCTTAAAGAAACCAAGAAGGGTCAAAATTAATTCGAAATCCTCCACTACAGTGTTCCTCACAATGAGAAAGTGGTTTTGGCACATAAAACCCAGAATCAAATAAACCGTTTTAGCATTGCTCGTTAAGTGTCCCTTTAAAGCAATACGGTCTGAGGCTACTGCCAGCACCAGGGCAAACCAGTACTCACGTCGATGGGGCTTCCCGATCGTTCAGAGCTGCCACCATCGTCTTCCTCCTCGTCGGCTTTGTGGTTGCCCCCGCCATTAGTGTGCGGAAGAGGCGAGGCTGGCCTCTCCAGAATTTCCGGTGGTAGTGAGTCCAGCAGCTGCTCAATGGGCAGCTCACTCTCTTTCTGGAGCAGCTCCAGCTCTCGACTCTGCTCTTCTTGGTCTGTTGGTGCTGTTGTCTCCTCACGGTCTATTGTCTCTTCATCATCCGAGTCACTTGCATCCGGCTGGAAGTCTTCATCTGAGCAAATAGAAAAAAGCAGCCCACAATCAACACTTTCATAGGAAAAGAAATAAAAGCAAATAAACAAGGTATGTGGCAGATCACCCATAAAGGCAAGAGCATGCACTCCTGCTTTGCCCTGGTCATTGCGTTTACCTTAAAGCAAGAGTATCTTGGATCCACATGCACAGGCCTATATGACATCGATTTATTTGCAATATTGTGTGCATTTCACAAAAAAGCCTGCCTTTTAGAGTGTGCAGAGCAGCAGAGTAACACAAAATATTCGTCAAAAGAATTATATACAGTAGCCAACAGATTTTTGGGACTCCAAAAATTTGGAGTCCAAAAAAATTCCGGACTTCATCAATGCATTGTCAGGGTTCCCATACAGCTAATACATATGGGTGCCGAAGCTTGCTTTTCAGGACTAAATTGTTCCCTCCAAGCCATGCTACCTGATCTTGGAGACTGCCATTGCCACTGGCTTGGCCAGGTTTCGCTTTGAATGGCCCACTCTATAGCCTTCAAGATTGGGACGTGCACGCGATCCCCACGTCTTGGAGGCCATGCCCATTCTTCCTTGGCTGACAAAATGCCCCAAGGAACGGCACATTTTTTTTTTTTTTTTCATTCAGCACTACTGTCATTATCAGTTAATGTGGGATCAGTTTTTCTTTCTTTCTTTCTTTCTTTCTTTAAGTTTCGGTTGCTATTTTGCACGTGGTGTCCAGAGAGCCGGTATATCTCAGAGACGTTGAGTGTTTGTGCGGCTCCACATCTGAGTGATCTGCACGCATGTTTGTGTGGCTTCTCATTTAGGTGATCGGCACCATTTCCTGTGCCTTCGCCAGAACCAAGTGGCACGAAGAAATGTGGCTCGTTTCTTCGTGCCTCAGAGACGTCGCACCTTTGTGCGTGTTCGCGCAGCTTCGCGTTTCCGTGATCGGCGCCACCTCCTGTGAAGTGGTGCGAAGAAACACTGCTTGTTTCTTCTATCTCCATGGCAATCTCTACCAATGGAGATCAACGTGGTGGCACTCTTGTCAACTGTATATGGAGACGTCATTCTTGCGCAAATCTAAGCAAATCCACGCAATGCCCTGCCCTTGAAGGCAGGGCATTATTAGGGATTTTAAGCCTTATAAATTTCATTTTTCTGACTTCGATTTTTCGGACTGTTCGATTTTCTGACTAGTTTTCGGTCCCTGCGAGGTCCGGAAAGTCGGTCGGCTACTGTGTATTTATTTCAGCTTATAGATATATATACTAATGTTTTCCTACCAAGTATCCTTGTGGGTTCAGAGGCCATTAGAGCTATCTTCCAGTTGTGGTTCCGATCTTGACCTCCTTGGTACTCCAACAGACAACCTCAAGTCAAACCCTAAAAACACCTTACAAGTTTCTCATGCATTTTTCGTAATATTTGTGCAATACCAGCCATAGTTGCCGCCTAAAAAGCAAGGGGGTGAGCCTGTAATGGCTAATGCAGTAAGAAGGTACCACCCACAAATTAGAGATGGTAGTTGTTAATGACACCAAACTCATTTTGATAAAACACAAGCATATGTAGTGTGGAGATGCGCCACTCTCACGCGTCCCCTGATATGTTGTTTTCTCGCATAGCTCCCGTTTCCTGTAATCCGGCTTCGCCGCGTGGCTCTACTTGGCGGTGTATGCTTGCAGGGTAGGACGAGAGATGGCGGGAGTGTTGCTCTGCTAACACAACCTAACGGCGGGGTTACTTGGGCACAAATAGGAGAAGGGTCTTTCTCTTTGCCTCGGGGTCAGCAAGCGCCGCGGGCATGCTGCGCATGCGCCGATCCATGCTTCTGCCAATGGATTGCTTCTTCGAGACAATCTCACGAAGTCTACGCCGGAATGGACGAACACGATCGTTCGAACGTGCCACCGTTTGCGTGACCGTACGCGCGAACGACCAGGCATTGGTGTCCAGCATGGAGCGCACATATTCGCTCGTTATCCGGTCGCGGTAAGTCGGACTTCCGCAATTTGTCACCCGCCCATCGGCATGTCTGTGGATAGCAACTCGGCTAGCAGGCATTAGTCTATGAAAGGTGCAATAAATGCCCTTGTGATTGTTTGCACTACTGTGTTGTCGTTCCTTTGTCCCAAGAGCACGGGTGAGAACCCCGCAGTAGTAAAGAAACGTGCTGCTACACCATTAAACAATAACTTTAGGAATGACACCTACAAACGTTCAGACATTGTACACCTATTTGTCCACTGACTCGCAAATCGTGGTATGCCACAGGCATACCACGATACCACGATTGGTTTGAAACCATTTCATGGTTTCAAACCTTGAAGGAACATGAACACATACTTCTAAAGATATATTCTGCGTTCACAAATGTTGCAGAATTTGTCATAGCCTCACACATTCTCACCGTGACCATATGATTATTTTGTACTCTTAGCCCAGCTCTGACAATTTGCAGAAGGAACAGAGATGTCCATTTGTGCAATCAGAGAGTAATGTTCGTTAACAAATTTCTTTTAAAATTAACATTTCATAAATAATAAAAAAATGATAAAAATAGCTATTAAGCACATGTACCATTTCTGCTTTTGTAAGAGCCACACTTATTTTCTTGCCACAGCAAAAAAAACGGGAGAGGGGAAGGCCATTTCACTCGTTTTTGTGGCCATATTTAATACACCGCTGCTCAGGTTCTGTTTGGCAATGCACTTACTATTCCTCAATCCCCTCCATGGAGTTGGACATGGCTGTGATGTCAACTCTTTTCACAACGGTGTCCAACAACAGTGCACACCATGCACTCAGAATCCAAGAGCATGCACGCAAGCTGCTGCGACACTCTCTTCATTCGACTGGTCAACCTCTCTGCATTTTCTTTTTGGAATTTCAGGTTGGAAAGTTGGGGGTGCAGTTCTTCCATAAGTCAAGTACATACAGTATTTATCACACAGCAACAATTTCACTCCCCAGAGCAGCTCAGCTGCCATCAGCGGAGTGGATAAATTCTCGTGAAAATGAACTGTCATCCACCTGAGCGTAATCTTTAGTATGACTAAAAAGTCGAGAAGCAACCATACTGAGTGTAATATACATGTTTCTCTATATGTCGCAAAAGCCCGATGCTGTTCCACATGTCCCTACAATGTGCATCTGCAATGTACAAGCTAGTATGGAAAGAAAACCTCCTTTCCAGCAAAGAACATCAGATGTACTCGGGGGTGGAAATGCTATTTGACCTTTTCGCATAAGTGTAAGGGAGTAGACAAAAATACAACTTGGCACAGCCACAAGCACTGCTGGCCCACTGTCTAACATACCCCGTTAAAGTAACTACAGTAGAACCCCGCTGTTACGTTCCTCACTGCTGCGTTTTCCCGGCTGCTACGTCGTTTTCATCCGGTCCCGGCATAGCTTCCATAGGATCCAATGTATAAGGAACCCCGCTGTTACGTTGTAGCTGTGAAAACGTTCCCGCATGATACGTCGCAACTTAGCACCCCGAACCCGCCTGGGCTTAAGTAGACAACGCGCTCCAACCGCCATTTTGGCTTTTGACGAGTTTTGGCTGGGCTTGGCCGGGCTTGGCTATGGAACTGGCTGCAAGAAGCCACACGCCAGTTCGAGAGGCCGCATGAGGCCGCCACTAAGTGGCCATTCGTGAAAAATAATCTTACTATCATCACTGTGATTACGGTCACCGCTTGGTTGTTGGACGGGTCGACTCACGGAGGAAGGAAACTCGGGAGAGGCCCTGACGTCACTCTTTGTGAAGCTAATAGCGTCCTCGATCACCCGCACCGGTGCGCACCGGGGCGCCTTGGTGCGCACTTTCATCCTCGATCAACCGCACCGGTGCGCACTGACCATCCTCGATCAACCGCACCGGTGCGCACTGACCATCCTCGATCACCGGAAGCGCACCCTGTTGGAGCGGTTTTCCGTTGCCCCGTCTCGCACCGAGAAAATCGGCGGTGCGCCGGAGTGCAATCCCAGCAAGCACTGCGGGACGCGCGACGTGCGCGCGTACTGCCGGCTGCAGAACCGCGGACGCTCTGGCCCGATAGCTGCGGTACGTTGCAACGGAGTTGACGGAGTTAGCTAGTGGATTTGTCGGCAATGAGAAAGGATGCGCTGCTAGTTGCCGCAATCGATGAGCATTCTTCAAGTTCGTCTGACAGCGAAGACGACATGCTGCTCGACCTCGTCCAAAAACAGTGTGGTGAAGAGCGGCCAAAAGTGGACAGGTTCATTGAACGGGCCGTCAGGTTTAATTATAAAATCCATTGGTGTTTGCTTGCAACCAGGTATGTCGGAGCACGCAGCTTGACAAGGTTCGAGCGCTTGCCGTAGATGCTCAGCATCTGCAAACAATAAAAAATGTGCGCGCGCGGGTGTTCGCGGACGTTTTGCGCGCCAGGGGCAAAGTAGCGCTGCATGCAAGCACCCTGCACGGGGTGCAGTTTTGTCTTCGATGTTGACCCTCCGCAGTGCGGCACCACGGCGGGGCAAAGCGCACCATTCTGGTTTCGGGGCAACCCCGGGGCAAGGTGATCGAGGACGCTATAAAGTAAAACCGGAAGTTGGCGTTGCTCGTGGCGTTGCTCCGCCTATCGGGCCTGCTCTCCTCTCTTGTTTACGTTTCTCCCACGCCGCGCTGCGCGCAACCGGGCTGCTCGGACGCGCGCGCTCCGCAGCAATACTAAACAATCGTTAGCACGTTAGCATGATTACGCCAAAGAGGGCAAAATTTCCCGCGTATATTCGTTCCTCCGTTGCCATTGCCGTGGCGACGACAAGGAGCACGAGCCGCATGATGCCGGGGAGTTGCCTTTGGAGAAGCCGTCGCGGCTCTGGACCTCCTCCGCAGGTACGTCGCACCTCACAGCGACGCTGACAGCAATGCGGCCTTCCAGGGTATTGAGAAACGTGTGGTGATTTATAGCGAGCAAAAGAAACGGCAAGCCACCATTCTGGACTTTTTTAAGTCCTAAGCGCACTCTGTGGAAATAAATTGTCTATAGTTGAAGCTGCACTTTTTTCATTAATTTTCGGAGCTTTCCTCACTGTTGCGTTTTCCCGGCTGTTACGTTTTTTTCGCCCGGTCCGGAGAAAAACGTATGAACGGGGTTCCACTGTAATAATATTGTACTAAATGCGTTTCGTTTTATAACTTGCTTGTATCTATATGCCACATACAGTCGCAATTTTAATTGAAATAGTCAATAAATATAGCGGAGCTGGCGTTATGAGCATCAGTGAGGCATTTGTGCAAATTACCAAAACTAGTTTCATTAATTTTTAATAGAATGACTTTCCGCGTGTGTTGTGGGGTTCTCACCCATACTCTTGGGACAAAGGAATGACAACACAGTAGTGCAAACAATCACAAGGGCATTTATTGCACCTTTTATAGATCAACGCCTGCTAGCAGAGTTGCTGTCCATAAGACATGCCTATGGGTGCGCGGAAAATTGCAAAATCCGACTCGCCGCGACTGGATAACGAGTGAATATGCTCGCCCCGTGCTGAACACCAACGCCTGGTCGTTCGCGTGTACGGTCACGCGAATGGTGGCGCAATCGAATGATCGTATTCATCCATTCCACAAGACGGTCTCGCAGAAGCATGGATCGGGGCACGCGCGAAACGTCCGCGCCGCTTGCCGACCCCGCTAAAGAAGAGGAAGAGCCTTCTTTTCGCGCACAAGTAACCCTGTCGTTAGGTGGCATTAGCACAGCGACACACGCACCATCTCTGATACTACCCTGCAGGCACAGCGACCGCTGCCGCAAAGCCACGCGGTGAAGCCGGATTACAGCATACGGAAGCTAGGAGGGGGACGTGTGAGAGTCGCGCATCCCCACAGTGTATATCATGCTATATAGCCACTTTGACATTTTGACTAAAGCAACAGGCGTTGTAGGTTCGGCACCCTTCAAGTGAGCTAGAACAAAAATGTTTTGCAGACTAGGATATGTCAACAAAAACACAACTTGGAAGGTGTGCACCTAAACCGAAGCTATAGGCATGACGTCCAGAGGTTACTCCCTACGTGCACAATTTCTCCTGGATTGCTGTGCCATGGAACATGTGAAAGCTGATTACATTACAACCCCGGAATGTGTTTTTCCAATCATGCAGGGATGCAAGGCAGGTCCCTACTCGTAAGCTAAATGTCAGCGGTAGAGTACACCTACTACAACATATCTTCCAAGTCGCATGACCAGAAACCATGCTAAACAATGTGTGACCGCACATTATATGAGGCCTTTTCTCTTTATTACCTGACATTTCCCTTGAGTGAGCCCCGCGCCACATTAATACGAGGAATACCGAACTGCTGCACAAACAACGTAAACCAAAAGACAGTATGTACAGCGGCAGTACCATTGGAACATCCGCCGGATAACATTGCAAGGATAGTGTGAAAACAGGGAATGGAAAACCAATGGCAGCGGTTATATCTGTGGTTATGGCCACTTCATTAACTTCCACAATGATGACGATGAGTATGGCGTGCTTTAGGCTTTGGTTTCGGTTTTACTACCAAGGCAGCATCAACGGAAGGAGGCTCGTTTTCATGCTTAAATTGGCGCAATTTCCCACTATTGATGTCTTGATCAGGTTTGATCAGATGTGATGTATGAGCAGGATGGTGCAAAGGACAGCTCTTTACAGGGTTTCACACAATTGGCGCAGCTGTTCCCCCATTGAGTACTCACAGATTGATATGAGAATTAGCTTTCAAAAAAAGAAAGCAAAACTAAACCAAATTGTTGGATAGAAAGTAACTAGAACTAAAACTCGCACAGTATGATGCCCATTTCAGGCAGAGAATGTAAATTACTAATACTTTGGAAGCTGGACTGTGGATGTGGCATAACACTTCTGAAAGCATCATTACCATCCAAGTTGATCATTTTCAGCAATGTTATCGCAGTTTTGCATGAATCCATATCTAGCAGAAAATAGCACATGCACTAAATTACATCAACATTTCCATACTGCTCCTGTGACAGCACTTAAATACTAGTACACGAAAGTGGCAAAAGGTTAGGTGTGCTTGCCTACAAGCTTCTATCAAGACGTTAAGCTCTGCTCACTAAGCCTAATCAGTTGAGAACAAAGCAGACCTCCAGCTCAACCTCAAACATTATTTTAAAAGGTTAGGTTAGAATCTCTCACAAAAAAAAGCAAAATGACAGGAAATCTTTTTCATGTAAACACAACTTCCACACACGACCAAGCAAGGGACACATCCGCTACGCCTCACCGTTTGAGGAGCCCGACCGAGCAGGACTGGCAGGCGCCTGGGCGGGCGTGGTCGCCTCGGAGGCCTCAGTGCTGTCTTTGTTTGTGGCCCCCATGCCTTCTCGCAGCCACGATGAGTACTTCTCCGTCTGGTCCATGATAAAATTGAGGTGCAGGTCAAGCGCTTTCTTGCGCTTCTCCTCGAGGCGCGTCTGCTGCTTGAACTCCACCAGCTTCTCGATGTTGGTCCAGAACTGCTTGATCTCCTTGGCCACCTGGGCGGCAACCCGCCGCAGCCGCTGCAGCTCCTCGCGCTCGGCTCGTTCAGCACGCTGCTCGCGCTCCTGGTGGTAGCGGAGGACCATGCGGGCGCACTTCTTGGCCGCAGCCTTCTTCCACTTGCGCTCCTGGGCAAAGTCGGTGGCGAGCCACACCATCTCCTCGAGCAGGTAGTCCCAGTGGGCCTTGGCCCGCGGGGGCTCCTGCACCTTGGGTAGCCGGCGCGCCGACCACATGCCGTCCTTGCGCAACTCCGCGATGCGCTGCATCACGTACGCCTCCTGCTTGGCCCGCTCCACGATCTCTTCCTGGGAGCCGATGGACGAGTCGTAGACGGCCGATATGGAGTGCTGCCTTGTGGTGAGACGTGATGCCGGCAGGGTCAGTGAGGAAGCAGAGGAGCCGGAGGCTGCCGCCGCCGCGGGAGTCACGGGCGTAGCAGGCGCTGCAGCGCCAGCTGCTGCAGATGGTGGTTGCCGCAGGGCGCCTCCCTTCGATGGCGAGCTTCCACCCGTCGTCGGGGTTGCGACGGCTGGCACACGCAGAGGTGAAGGAGGCCGCAGGACGGCAGAGGCTGGTGTTTGTTGACTAGAGGAGGAGGCGGAGGAACAGGGGTCGGCCAGACCCTTGGGGCCAGGGGAAGGCACAGAGGAAGGTGGCGTGGCAGGAACCGAAGGCTGACCTGCATATACAGGGCCAAGGGCAGCGCTAATAAGTGACTGTCTGCTTTGGATAGTCACACAAATGCCTGTTTACACGTAGCAGGAAAATACACACAAGAAACAGCTAATGTCATCGTCAAACATCCCAATCAAGCTTTTTACAAAAATAGAGACTACTCTTAAAGCAATGGCCACCATTAGGTCAAGACGCGATAACAGCTCCAGGACAAGGATAATATAGTACTCATCTTCCAATCCTATTCCTTTTCATGCTTTGTGGGGGTTCTGGGCAGCACCTTGCTTCTATTTATGAGCAATAAGAAGAGAACAGAATCAAGTGGAAGAAATCCCTACGCTATACCTGTCCAGTTCCAGATCCAAGTTCAAGCTTACCGAAAAATAGACTCAATTCTCTATTGATGAGGTTACGGTCAGTATCAAGGGCAATTTCAAGCAAGCAGCTCTTTATATATCCTCAAATTATCTCGACAATTACTTTGAATATCCTATCCACTATGGTGTCCCTGATAGCACAAGCTTGGCATTGGGACATTTGTCACTTCTAGCCAGTTGTCATGATCTTGAGACACATATGTTCTGAACCCCTGAATTAAAACAAGACATGTTACAGGGGTGCTGCAACACTTTTTCAACCAATCGCAAAATGAGATCACTATTAAATTGCACCACCTCACGAATCTCCTACCACAAACATTTTTCGAATCCTTCAAGCACAAGCAATGTCGGGCTTAGTTATCGGACAGGTGAGTGGCTTTCTTTCTCCTTTCATTTCCACTGGTGCACTGCAACCTACACAGGTGAAACAGCAAGGGGGTGCAATGGGGGCATGTCTCGCTGGCCCCGCCCGATGGCTGAACATCTCGGCATTAAGAGTATTCGTGGTGGCACCTCATAGCAGCCTCAGTATCTACACTACACTCTTCGTCTTACATAACTGTCATGTGCAACACGTAACTGTCATGTGCAAACTGGCAGCGCAAAGATGAAATGGTTTTCCTGTCACTTCGAGATCGCAAACATGTATATTTTTAATTTGTTTAACTAAATGAACAATATTTGTATTACTGAAAATGTTCTCGTGGTCACAAAATCAGTTAATAGCATTGGTGGGTCCAGCTGCTTGCAATGATGCTGTGTAACCAAGTTGCAGAAGTGAGGGCAAACAATCTTTTAATTTTTTTGACACAAGATTATAAATTTCCTGCTGTATGCAATGCAGTAATATTTGACACATGTTCACAATAGCATTTATGACAAATCGCAACAGTTTCTTAATACATTCAAAAAGTGTTTCAGGGCCCTTAAGTGAGAGAATTCCAGATTCCGAGGCTCGATATAGCTGTCCAAAATACGTGTGGTCAAGATGCCATTTTTAACATAAAATTTAACATAAAAACAATGCTCTGCACCTGGAATTTGCACAAGAGCTAAACACTCAAGCTAGCATAGCTGTATAAATTCATGTGCACAAATTGCAGTCGTCTCCCCAATTCCAAACATCGTCAAGACGCCACATCACAAGGCAGTTTGCCTTCTAAGTCAAGAAATGTACTGTAAGAAAGCACGCACACATAAAGTCATTATTTCACACTAGATATCTGTTTCAATTTATTGTCATAAGCCCACAAATATGCCCCTGGGCAAGCCAATTGTGTAAAATTTATTTCGGATTTTCTGAGCTCCCATACAGTAAGGTTTAACTGCAATATGTTTTTCCTCAAGCAACAAGGCAATAATCAATCAAACGAACTTAACCTGACATAACAAACCACAAAGAACAAGTGAGAGAGAATGGTGGTGTCACCATAACTGTTAGTAGAAGTATTTTGAGCAACAGCTAAGGTGCTGCCAGTAGGAAAGAGCAGCAAGTGTGGACAAAGATTTGTCCATATATCTAAAAGCAAAGTATGCAAATAAACTAACTAGCTGCTCAGTTCACTGCCTCGCTTCTTCACAATATAAAGATTGGCCGTTTTGACACTTTTTTCTTTCTTTCTTTCTTTTTTTGCTGCAAATGTGTTTAAATATGCATTGTAACAGCAAACACCATTCACAAGCAGCATTAGAGCTACCATTTTTCATGATATGTTGAATAGACAGGAGGAATGTGCACTTCTGCTACATCAGTTACGTTTCTCAAGTAGAGAACTAAAGAAATACAGAGTTATATTTTTACTGCACTTTACGAAACACCAGAGATATGGACAGCAGCAGCAGTAGCACGCTCTCGTGGCTATCTGTTAAACTACAAAGCACCAAAAACATTCGATTTCCAGAACCCTCACATTCCACATGCTGGCATAACTGAATATTTAACTTAAGCCTACCAATTGAGCTCGTTGTATTAGATTCATGGTAACAAACACGGCACTAAGACGAAGGACAAAGATATGAGTACAGGTTTTTATCTTCTTCCTTCGTCTTAATAACAAGTTTTGTTTGCTACCCTTAAGTTAATGGCCGTGTTTAGTGCTCAGGCAGTACTATGGCAACATTGAGACTGCTGGTTTCAGCGTTTTAGTCATAGCAGAATATCAACGCTTGTCAATGCTTGAGAACTAATCATTCTTTAAATTAAGTAGTTTCTTGATATTTTCCTTTGAATAACTGTTTAACTCTTTCCATACCACGCCCACTGCGCATCATTAGCCCTCTAACGATGGTTTGAAACGCCGCTTTCGAGACATTCCGCGCCGCCCATGGACACACTTTGCCATCGGAAGTGAAGGAGGACATCCATATTTTTGTTTTCTAAGCAAGTCTATGTTTTTCCAAGAGGCAGTGCGGTGATCTTTAAATGCGCTCCGAAGTTCTGCGATTGTCAAAGTAGGAAGCAAAAAGGGCTGCCTCCGGGAGCGGCGTGCACGCTTCGAAACATCGCAGATCTTGCGATTCCATTGCGTCTGTGGCTCATTTTATCACTGGATCGAGCAGCAGCTCGTCTGAGGATGCTGCCTTTTCGTCGGACTTAGACACTGAGAGCAACGACGGTGCAAACCAGCCCGGAACATCGGCAGCCGCAAACCGGCATGCCCAGCTGTAGTGCTTGCAGCTAAATTTTTGTAGCGGAATACCTATTCAATGAAAAATTTTTTTGGAGCTAGTGCCTATTAGACAGAAATACATTTTGCATGTGTCATTATATCTGTTACATATTTATCTTAATAGATCCAAGAGGTGTCTTTACAAACTTTGTTGAATGTTATCCCACAATCTTGATTCTGGCAATCTTACATCTTTTTTTATGACATATATATCCATAATGAAACTTTTATGCGTGAAAAGTGAATTTACTGTGCTTTTTGTTCATGTATTACATAAAATATTCTGTCCCGTAGTTCCTTCAGAAAAGAAAGATCTGCCGTAATCTACAAAGAACACCTATTTTCCCCACGGTAGGGAAAGAGGTAACGCACGCTACAGTCAGTGGCAACCTAAGAACAAAGTGGTAAGTACATCACTTTCAAACTTGGTACCAAACTTGTATAGGTCACACCTGCCAACACATGAATTTTAAAACTTGCGAGAACTGACCGGACATTACACTGAAGTGGGTGGGGGCGAAGAGGAACAGGCCGTATTTTTCTAAAGCTTGCCTTGAGGTCATGCCTTTTGTGGTATTCACACACCCTTTTATTAACGATTTACTTTTCGGCGCAGCACACGAGCAGCCGCAAACATGGAACAGCAAACACTAACAAGCAACACACTGTTTTTAGGACTCGGTGATTCTTTCTCAGCAACGTTGCTGTTGCCGATTCAGCTACTTCAGGAACTTCTCTGTACAAACTTGCTCGAAGCCAAGCCCACCTCTAGCGTCCTTTTATCATCAGAAGACTTTTAACAAAAATGGTTTAGAGACCGCTGAGCTAGCTAGCTTTCTCATCAACAGAACTTATTTTTCATTAATCTTGGTGCACCGTTTGTAAAATCATAAAATGAGCCGAAATATGAGAAACTAAACAAAAATTCTGGAGTTGTCAGTTATGGTATAGATGCATCAGCCCAGTTACATGTGTTTATTTCATTGGCATTATGACGAGGATAAACTTCTTTCTTTAAATCAGCATCTCTCAGGAGCCGTTTTCGAGCACAGGCATACAGAAGATGGGTGCAGCGTAGTTTCATGCACAGTGCTTGTACCGAATTCTTAGACAACCTGATGCCGAGTATGATGCAAATGCGCTTTTGATAAGGGTGCCCATCAATGTTCTGCGCAACACCACAAACTAGCATAACCAACTTCGCCCATTGAGTCAATATATCTATCACTTCGAAGGCCTTTAAGATGCACAGGTGACACCAACAAACTTGGTTATTGGACACTGCCTCTTCACCTCCACAGCTGTAAATCTGCTCTCTACATTCAATTTTGGTTTCCTGTAATCACATAGGAAACAGACAAGACATGGTGGCCTGCCAGCAACATTATGTTTCTGGAATGTGGGTTCTGCAACAAATGTAGCTTTCTGCTCTGAAACACTGAAGCAGTTGACACATTCTTTTGAAAGCCTACTTTCATCAACTTTGCAGTAAAAGGTTGTCTACTAGAAGTGAAAATAAAGGCCAAAGCTCTGCTCATTTTGAATTTTGCACCTAGACCACAGCACCAGTACCATCACGTCAGTGTGACACCATAAATTTCATTCAAAGCGGTTTTTTTTTTTTCCACATTTGAGTGGTGGCAACTCAGTAACAGTATTTTGAAACTTGCCAACTTCCATTTTCGCCTCATTTAAAATACCATACAGTCAATCTTCACTGATAAATATTTATTACGGCCGAGCAAACGCTGTCAAAATTCACGATGTCATGGGAAGCTTGTCATGCGAGCTGGGGCAAGATCTCACAAGCACCTCACTTTCCTAATGTTCACTTGCAAGCTCATGATTCGCAGGCACCGAGCTTTCACCAATGGTCGCCGGCCCAGCAAGGCAGGAGCGCAAATTGAACAAAGCCGACTCACCGACGTAGAAGGCAAAGCGAATGTTCGCAAAGCAAGATGCTTGTGCAATCTCGCCTTTGGCGTGGGATTTGCAAGGCAGCATAGCCACCTGTCTCTTTGCGGCTTATTTCTTTCTTCATTAGTCATGTTTCGCATGTCAAGATCACATTTTTATGCAGGCAACTTTGATCAGCTCTCAATCTAGTTCAAATTTACCTATGACACTCGTTTATACCTTCTCGCACACGTTAAGAGTTCCTAGACTATTTCAACATCTTAACCGATGTATTCGGTTTCTTTGTCTAGATGCTAATTTTCCTCCAAACAAACAAGCCCAGTTTCTATGGTATATTGGGTACTGTATCTATCTTAGGTCAAAAATACATTTTAGGAATCGGCACATCAAAATACACAAGGTATGCAAATCTGGCTAAGATTTATCTACAAATAAGAAATATAAACTATTTCACGATTACGACATCGCCTATAGCTATGGGATTCAAATATGACATGCGGGCATACCATACTAATTCATGCTTGCAAGTCCAGCATGTGCACCACAATCCATGCAAGTAACAGGCCATCCTGCCACGACACCAAGCTTCTAATGGGAACAAAATGCACTGAATTTCAAAGGGTCTAAGGTGTATGCACACCAACAGATCTGCTTTTGCACATGAGCCCTTGCAGGCACATATTGCAGAAGCAGGCCTTCTATATGGTCTGGACCATCACACCTTTTCTTCACTCCCCCACTACAAGCACATACTCACTTCATCAAAAGATGGCAGAAATTCTATTTTCCAACACAGGCAAAAGCCGCAAAAGGCTTACTGACAGTGCACTTTAATAGCTGGCACTCACCAGGAGATGCGGCAAGCTGACTGGCAATGGCAGAAAGCGTAGTAGCCGTTGCCATTGCAGCGTCCGCCGTTGACACTGTCGTCGTTGAAGTTGCCGCAGGCATTGCCATCAAGGATGAACTCGACAGCATGCCAGCAATAACAGTGGTGGTAACTACGGCAGCGGCGGCAGCCGCAGCGGCTGTCGTCGCCGCAGCAGCCGAGGAGGCTGTCGCTGCTAGTAACGCGCTCGGCGGCCGCGTATCTAACAACCGAGCAGGGTCCTCTTCGTCCTCACTGTCGAGCGCGTGCGCACGAAGCAACGCCAACAGCTGGGGTGTTGGCCGCCGCTTCCACGCGAAGTAGTCCATCATGTTGCCCCCATTCTGGAGGAAAAACAGCTCTGTCAGGTGTTCCACATAGCGTTCCTTGTTGCGCTGGAGCTCCCGCCACCGGTGCTCATACACCCGCTGCCGCATGGCGGCCACTTCCTCATTGGCTGGCGGCTGCTCCTCCAGCTTGATGCGCTTGGCCGCACGTGGCGACTCAACGCCCACCAGCTGGAGGAGGCCGCCAGGCCTAGTAGGTCCGGACACTGCCACCACACCACTCGTGGATGCCGTGGGGGACGACGCGGGGGGAGGGGGTGGAGGGGGCACAGGGAGCACGTTCGTAGTACTCTGTTTGGGGGGCACCACAAACTGAGGGGGCAACGCATTTGTCGTCGTAGTCGGTGACCGCTGGAGAGTTCGAGGGGGCGAGGGACTGGCCATGAGGCTACTGTACGAGAGCAGGCGCTGTTGTTCGTCCTGCGTCAGAGTGTCCATGACGATGGCCTGCTGTTGGGCAGGAGGCTGTGTGGTAGCCAGCAGTGCAGCTGGGCTGGTGGCAGCAAGCCGGCTGGATGAGCTCAGCAGCCCAGACACCGTTGTCACTGCCCTGCTGGTCCCAGGGGCAGGTGGAGAGGAGTAGCCCTGCTGGCTTGCAGCCGCTAGGATGCGCGCCAGGTTCTGGGAGGGACTGGCGGCAGCTACAGCTACACCAGGACTCGTCACTGCACAAGGGAAAAAAGACAGTCACACTAAAAACATGCGAACAAAAAAAAAAAACTGGAAATGTGAATGTGACAGCAAGAACCAGCTGTGTTCCATCACTAAAGTTTGGTTGAACAAACTCCGCTTGATGGCTCAGGAATAAAACTTTATGAAACCTAACCTTACTTACTACAAGTCCTTAAAACACTGGCAGAGAGACTAGTCGCTACCTTCTGTGGCCAAACGAGGCCTGGACAATATATGGATGAGGGTTCATCACAAGCAGGGTAAATCAACATTTGAAATTCAGATGAACGCTGATCTTAAAAGTTGCAAAGCAATATGCCAGCCTCCTTTAAGCAGGCATAGCTCAAAACATGTGCACAGTACTCATTTGATCAGGCATCTCAAGTCTATGCCACAACACACAGTGCACAATGCCTCAGATCAAACTCACTGATATGAAAAAAAAAAAAATAAGCAAGTAACAACATTTGGGGCCAGTCCTAAAGACCCGAACTGAGCTGGAGTTCTGCAGAAGCGAATTCTTGCTAACGCTCTTTTAGTGCCTGTGTATGCCCTGCATCTTTGTCCACGTCTTAAGTACACAAAGTCTTTTTCGCAAGCCGCTTGCTTTCCTCTTTTTCTTTGCGAACATCACCAGGTTTTTTTTCATTTCTGAACTGTACAAGGAGCTGATTCCAATGGCAAACACGAGGCCTACCAGAGACCTGCGCCGGAATGGTGATGTTCTGGATATGGCCTCCTATGGACACTGTAGCCGGGGCCAGGTAGTGCTGATAGGAGGACGAGGTGGGTGACCCAGTTAGGGACACATCCGAGCTGGTCACCACAGCGACCGTGGTGGCCACCTCGAGGGCCGAGGCCTCCGCAGATGAGACCATGCTGCGCACCTGCGTTGAGCCACAAGTGCCGTCACACACAACAAGCTCACCTTCAGCACACCCAGGAATGGTTTCACAAATGGTAATTTCCAGACTATAGTCCACATCATGTGTACAGCCCTGCAAACCCAAATTTGAGCTTAAAATATTAATTTCTTCCAGATAGCTTGAAAGACTAATTTTGGCTGAAATTACCCTTTTTTTTTTGTGTGTGTGTGTGTGTCTCCGACCAGTGTATGCATGGGTAAGCAAGAAAAGAAAAACAATTATTGTCAATTGAAGCAGTCGGAAACCACGGCTCTTTCTTTAGCATAGAGGCCAGGTCTAAAAGGCAAAGAACCACTCTTGTTAGGGCTGTCAGAACAAAACAACTCAAGCAGGTCATACTCAAGGAATGACTCAATGTTTCCATCATCTTTAGAAGTATCTCTGTTGTAGCATATTTAGCAGCTTTTGTGAAGACACTGACGACGGTCATTGCAAAGCTAATTTCTAAACATGATTTAGTACAGCAAAATGTTGCAGGCACAGTAAGAAATACATTGAATTTTTCACCTTTCTATTTTTTTCTGATGTGCTTAATTCTTTTGAAAATTAAATCATGTGTAGCCCCAAGCGACGAAACTTATTTCAACTTCTAAACACGCACAGTACGCAGACTATATTCTGGAAAATATGGTACATAGGGTCTATGGTCTACGTGACAGAAAGTATGACAACTAGATGGCATAAAGAACGAGTTGCTGTGGGGGCTTTCTGAAGTGCGCAACTGCGTTCGCTAACACAACCAGTAGAACAAAGAAAGCTGAGCTAGTCCAGTATGTGTTCACAATGAAAGAACGGCACGACGATACAAACACAATGAAAGGCCATGACAAGGCCATTTTATTCGCCCATGTACATACATCTGCACACAAAGGCTACACTATTATCGTTACAAAACAGACGAAACAAGCAAGAACAAAAAGCAGGTTATCAAGCAGAGTCACCTACTTTAGGGACAGATGACTGTCTCTACAGATCATACACTTCGGCAATATGAAAATCCTGCAATAATGTGACGATGTGAGAATTTTTCTTCTTTCTTTTTTGCCTCCAACTGTGCTTCGTTTCTTATGATTTCTAGTGGTAACAGCATAGTTTGGAAGCACATTTTGTGTTTGTAACAAGCCATTCCACTTTCCATTCTTTTTATTCATCACCGTTTCGCCACTATGCCGCATGCAAAATCAATCTGCATAACTTGCAAGAACTAGTATCACCTAACCATCATGGTTTATGCACCCACTGTGTGGTAATGCTCGACTCTGACGCATCCCGATGTTTTCCCCACATGGCTCTTGCATCTCCTGTTATCCTTTTTCTCCCCGTAACTAAGCGCCGACACCGGTCTGGGTGGTTGCAGCATGTTACGAGAGATGGCTCCGTGCATGCACCAATCCACGCTCCGCGGGACTGTCTCGAGAAAGGTTTTGGAGCGGGGCACCAGGATGGACTAACGCGATTGTTCGAATGCACCACCGTTCGCGTGACCATACATGCAAACGATTAGGCGCTGGTGTCAGCATAGGGGAAAACATATACCCGCGCTATCCAGTCGCGGCGAGTTGAGCTTCCTCGACTTGTCGCACACTCATATTTGGCTGGCAGGCCTTAGTGTATGAAAGACACAAAAAATGCCTTTGTGATTGTTTCCACTACTGCATTGTTGTTCCTTTGTCTCAAGACCACATGCAAGACCCCACGATTGGCAGAAAATAGCTGTAAGTGTAATGCTTACTGAGTAGCACACAAACAGTATATGTGCTTATGAAATGCTGGCAGCATGTATTGCCTATGTACATTGATGTGACCAGATTTTCGCACACACAGATAATGTCACCATGTTGAGTCAGACGTGTGGCTGCTTATATGTCAGACCATCCCCTGAAAAACCTAAACCTAAACCTTTACCAGGAATTGTAAAGCAAAACAGTGCAATCTGATGGTGGAAGCTGATTCTCAATGCACCAAGTTCAAATTTCAATGACTGAGTTGAGCTCACAGAACTGAGTCCCTCACCACCAATCGATAAGGCACTATCTGAAGGCAGAATGTATTTGCAGAAAATGGAAACATATTTCTTATCTGTTCCAGCTACACTTTTCTCAGTGAAAATAAAAGCACAAGGTTTACACTCAATGCATCTCTACCATGCTTTTATCAATCTAAGAAAATGAAAGAGTTGCGCTTTTATTTCACAAGGGCAGTGTCACGCTACAGAGAGTGGGCCAACAGATCAAGCATACTCCTGGTACTTATAATCCACAACTAAGCTCCATTTGTGGGCAATATAAGCTAGCCCGTCATGGTAACAAAATGAACAACGCAGGCCTTGTAAAACATCACAAGATTCCGAAGAGACTGAATTGACCGGACCGGATGCCAGCCAGCAGAGTGGCATTGAAGCAATCATGAAAGAAAGGGACAGTATGAAAGACATCACAGTAGTTCAAATGCCACAAATTCTGAAAAGGCACTAAAGGATGTGCAATTAAAAGGGCATAAGAGATAAATTTACTAAATTACTGCAAGCAATTCTAAGATATGCTGATCAGCTTCAGTAAGCTATGAAACCAGGCCACCTTGCGTTCGACTTGTGCAAGAGCATAAAGCACACAAACATCTGCCTCGTGCTCTTATACAAGCTGATCAACTTGCCTTAGGCCTCCCAAACTTGCCACATTCAATGCTACTTAGGACATACAATGAGATCAGAAATTAAAAGCTCATGTGAAATTATGCACATTAAACCAAAAACACAGCTGGAGAGGGCACTTTCGGTAGGAAAACAACGGTATGATAAGCTGCATGCTTCTGGGTGTTAGAAAGCACGCCATTATCATACAACTATATGCCACCCGCTATGATTGCAGTTGGATACGTCGTCTTTAGGCCTCCTGGTCAGTATCATGTAGCGAATCCTTTTCCTCACTTATAGTCCCTTACACACCACTCACAACTGGCCGATCCCCTTGATAATGTAGGCAGAGCACCGTTCAAACCGCTGACAATGTACAAAAGGCAAGAGTTGGAATATAATTGTTACATAGTCCCAGTCTGATTTCCACTTTCATTCTGGGTGGTTAGATGCAATGGCGATTAGATCAAATAACATTTCAGTTCTGGTTGCATCTGCGTAAATCCCCTGTTCTCCTTGCTCACCTGAGGGGCCCTGGAGTGAGCGAGGAGGTCCCCCGAAGCCTGGGTGGCCTGCAGGAGACTGGCGACGGCGGGGGTAGTCGACTGTAAAGACTCATGGTCATTGCCCGGCTGCTCTCCATTGGACTCCCCGCCAACTTCGATCATGGCCCCGACCCCCAGGGAGGCGCCACCGAGTTACGCTGCACACATAAGAAGCAAGCAGCAAACCAAGGTCAGAAAACTGAGCAAAGAAAAAGAAAGGCTTCCCCAATGGCACTACAACATCACCAAAAAGAATACTCGGTGAAGAGACACAATGAGAAAGAAACACATGACAGACGAAACTAACAGGTAGCCTGTTGTGCTACTCTGGAAGTGTTTAGCACCAGAGCATCCTTCGTGACAACCGCACACTAACTAGCTCAGCAAGGCATCTTTCCTTACATCATAGCGCAATGGGACTCTTCTATCATCTAAAGGACACATGCGCTAGTGAACAAAAATATATATTAAAGTTAGATACCTACATGTTAGATACCTACATTTAAAAGGCTATTAAGGTACTCTTTTTTTTTTTTTTACATCATCCCGCAGGAAACAACTTCTGCCACTAAAAATCCATTATGGATGTCATCTTGGTTTTTGATGCTACTACAGTTCCACTTTCCACTTCATTCATTTCGTGGTGCTCAGTACTGCCGAATTATCAAGCTTGTGTGCTTCTGGTTTTCAAGTGTTCTCTTTTTTCCTTTGTCCCCATCATCCTTCGCTATCTATTACACCTGCAGTAGCATGCCAACCCTGTTGCTAGGCCAACCTCTCCAGTTATCAGGTGTTCCCTTTAATGTGCACATTTTGTGATTCCCTGGTTTCCTCGTGACACGTTCTTGGAATAGAAAAGTTTCGTAGACAGAAGGTGGACCACAGGTTTCAAATTGCATGGCAGTCAGTGCTCAAGTCCTGAGGCTAACAGTTTGGGGGTATGCAGCAGCAGCATTGGGCAGCCGTTTAGCACAGATTGAAAATGTTAACTACAGCACATACGTAGCCTGCACAGGCACAGGTAACAATGCTAACCACTACTTAGCATTCACAAAACGATCAGCCTGCACTCTGACTAGCGAGAGAGACAAAGGCAGTGCGATAATTCCGCAATACAAGAAGAATAAATAGCGCTGCACAATTATGAATAATATCACTACATGAATGCAATTCTGCTGCTTGTGCAATCGTGCAGAAAGCCAAAAGTACTGCTTTAACCCTTCCAGGCACTGTGCTCACAATTGTGTACGCAGAGATTGTGCAACAACATCGATGGATGAAATTATATGTAGCATACATCTTCAAACACTTCTGATGGGAACTGCCCTGCAGGTTTGAGTAATATGTGCAAATTGTTTTAGTAAAACGAGTAGGAAGGTACACAGTTGGGTATTTGTGCTCGGTGTGAGCATGTCGCATACAGCAGGTTCACTTCTTAAATTGTTCTTCACAATATACTGCACCAAGTATAACTTTCCAATGGCTGGATAGGTACATTTCAGGCCTGCAAGATGTGAAATAGTTGATGTTCTCATACCTGATGTTCCTGTATCGAGCTTTTTGCATTGAGTCCCCATTATGTAAACTTGATAAAACTCACTAAAGAATTGAAAATTCTTAATCTATCCTAGAGCTGTATGCTTTTTAATATTCTAAATATGTGAGGAATGCGATGAAAGTAAGTTTTAAATAAAAGAGAGGGCTAAAAATATGCCATTGCTTCTGTGCCTTCCTACAAGCCTCTGTCAAAATATTTTTTCTCTAACAAAACCAAAGCATCAGAAAAAGTATGGCAGTGAATTTCTCTAGCAACCCTCAGTTGTAAACTAATACCTTCCCACCTTGTGCCCACATGCAGGCAATTGCATAAGGCCATTACCAAATTTGTGCACTCGGCAATGCTGGTTAAACGCAGACAGGGAAACTAAAAACTGTGTAATGTACTCTTTGACAGCTATCCATTGTGACAGTCAACTAAATTGATGTCATGGCAGCACAGGGTAAGCAATGAAAGCAAAGGATTGAGCATGCCCATGTCAACTTTTAACACTCACTCGCCTTCAAACTGATACAGCTCTTTGTTGAAGCAGCAAAATCACAGAGAGCCTCAACACACTGTACACAACTACACGTCTCGGAGAACTGTAAGCACCGACAAGCATGTGTGTTGTTCACAGCTCATAGGCAGCCTTCCAAACTCAAGTGTCTCAGTGGACAATTCCCTTGGAACAAGACTTATTGGCAGTCAACAGGAGAAAGCAGTGTGTCATGCTCAAAATTACAATACAGACAGGAGCCATCACTAACAGTCCTGAGGTCTGTACTGAACACTGCTGCAAAGTTTGGAATGGGGGGCTTGAGCACAGTGGAAACTTTTCTGGCAGAAGGACAGAGAGAAAGGAGTTTCACTCTAGTGGGACTCCTCGCACATCCCTTCCGATTAGATAAGCAAACAAGGCATGCGGTTCCCCTCTTGTCATGCAATCTTCGAACTATCAGCTGTCAGTAACTCATGTCTGACTGATATGTCTTGCAGTGAACTACATGGACCAGCATTGGCTGCAAGCCACCTAAACACAGGGCCAGTATAACATAACAGTCCCTTTCACTCGCTTCCACACCTTTCTTATCCACAGGTGTCGACCGGCCAATCATGCTCATGATGTAGGCAGAACCCTGCCCTGGGCCACTGACAAAATGCAGAAGGGAAACGGACTGTAAAAGAATGGCTACATTATCCCAGCCCTGATGCCTCAAGATGCCAGCTCAATAAATTCAACGATGGTTACTTTTGCTACAATATCAAAGCAACTTAAGTACTTGTACATTCCACCATCCATTAATTTTTGCACTGTTTAATATGCAGACTTCAGATTCCTTTAGTAATGCGAAAGCATTATATGTCGCAGAGGCAAAAAATCCAGCGGGATCAAGCGATGGTACCAAAAATGGCTGATGGCACAAGTAAAAAAATGCTCAGACTGACATCACATTTCTCAGGAAGGTTCTTGTAAAGAAAAGTAAACGAGTGCCTTTGAAAATAAAATCTGGCAAACTTCAGTCTGGGTGGGAATTGAACCCGCTGTTCTGGGGTGTGAAGCGGGCGCACTTCCCAGGCACCACGGCAGTTCCACGGTTCTGGTTGACTAAAGGTGTGCCTACTGTGTTTCAATGCGCACGTCGTGTCGCAGCCAGTGTGGCCTAGGGCATGCATCATTGGACAAGTAACAGGGCAGCCAATGGGGAGAAGGTGACGTCGTCAGCGTCCTGTATGACCTCAGCAGTAATACAGAAGATAGTAAATGGTAGAACAGCATTATCTAGTAATAATTATAGGTAATTCATGTGAATTGAATTAAGTTGAATTGCAGTGAAAAAAAAAGAAAAAGTTAGAGCAAGGTTACTTAAGGTGGAGTAAAATGAATTAAGGTGAAGTGAATGAAGGTGAATTAAAGTGGATTAGGATTAAGGTGGATTAAAGGGCAACCTCAGCGGCTTTTTGACGTCCACTCAACATAATCAAATTTTAGTATATGTTCTCTTTTGCACTGATTATCTGTGTCAAACGAGATGGCTGCAAGTCATTTAATTTTTCTTAAAATTAATTTTAAAGATTGGTTGCGTGTTCCTGACTCAGGCCCACGAATGTATGATTTTTTACTGGCCACCCTGCGTTTGCCATGTCAGACACTACACCACACTTCACCCAGAAACAATGAAGCTGGCTCCTTTTTTTACGAGATGGCCAACAATCATCATTTCGACATACGTGATAACCAGTGCTTCCCTTTCTTGCCGCAGCACAATGCCTTAAGCTCGGGCATGCTAGCCACTTCGCGCGGCGGCAGCTGGTGAAAACCAAACGGCGATCCTTCAGCGCTCATACTGTCACTGAAATCGCCAATGTCTAGTTCGAAAGAGCTTTAAAAGCTCCCCGTGTGGTCAGGAGACATCATCAACTTCATTTTTTTGTCATTAGCACCACATGCCCTGTGTGTTAAGCATGCATTCTGCATGTTTACATTATGGTAGTGTAGGATCTGACATCATCGACTAGTCATGATGTCACACGAAGCACCTACCTGTTCTGGTACATCATTTATTGCTTATTTAAAATTCTTAACGCGTTTGTAAGCAAACTGAAGCACTCTGCCGGTGACAGGACTGTCAATGCCATTCAAAGGTCTGAATGCGAAAGCATTCAAATTCACCTGTGACTTAATTAATCTTACATGATTTGAATGCTTTCACATTCAAATCGCAAGAATAATTGACAGAATTTTTTCCTATACCTCCCTTATGTTACTGGTAGTGAATACAGTTCAGTGCCTCAACAAAATGACCCGTTTACAAAAGAATGCTTATCTCCCAATTATGTGCATTGCTTGACCTTTACATTGAAGTGACCTGTATAATGAACGATGCTGGGGGCCCCAAGCACTTCGTTTTAAGGGTGTTCGACTGTATGCATGTTCGACTCTATGATGATGTGTGCATGATGTACCTGATGCCCAGTGCATAAACAGATGATCGTTCGAAATAAATGCCAGTTGGAAGTTCAGCGCTTGTCCTGCCGTACGTGCCCCTTTCGTCTTCATCTTTAGTGCGTTTTTATGAACACTCTTACACAACCACATCTTGGATAAGTGAATAACCACTAGTTGTAGAAGGATGTTCATATCAATTCAATAGCTGAGAAAACCTAAACTATATCTTGCTACAGGTGGTGCTGATGTTCACGCAGTTTTTGTGACTTCCTTGCTATTATTGGTTTCTTAGTCAAACAGAAGCATTAATTTTTTTTTTTTTTTAGTATGCTTTGTATTAATGTTTACGTATTCTTAAGTGCAAATACGAAAAAATGTTCACAAGGCCAACATTTACACAATGTGAGTGCTATGACCTTTCAGCCAGCACCTGCTTGCCTCCCAGTCATTAGTTAATGCCAACCAATACCCTGGGTTGCTTCTGAAAATTGCCATTTTAACTTTCTTACTGAACTTCAAGCTTGCCAGCAGCACATAAATTTTTAGTGAACCCAACACTGTTTTTTTTATTCTTGATAATCTCAGTAAGACCATGACATTACTGCTACAATTATTTTCATTAGATAAGCACAACTTGCCCATATTTCGCAGATGAACAAAGATGGGAAAGTTGTTTGTCTTCAATTTTTCTCTAGTTGCTAGTTAGTTCTTAGAACCATTACACAGGATCATAACATTATCCAGACCCCGGGCTCATATAAATGAAACAGTCCGTTTCACTCTATTCCTATCATCCACCGCTCACAAGTGGCCAATCCTGGCAATAACACAGGTGAAGCAGTGCTCAGACTACCGAGGGGGTACAAAAATAAATTGCACTGAAATAAAGTCATTACCTAACCCCAGCAATTTTTCTAGACCTAAGCCACTTTTGAAAAAACAAGGTTGTAAGAGAAGAAGGGCAACACAAATGCCTCTAAAGTAAAAGGTCACACGCCAACAGAAAAGCTGGAATGCAGTTTTTCACACTGACAAGTGTCACAGAGATGAGTGCTGTAACAATTTAGACCCGAAACAAGATTTTAACAGATCCTAAGGATTACTTTTACATGCACCAATAAGTGCACAGGCACAAAGGCACTGAAGCTTTCCACAGCTCCCAGTAGCACCAGGACATGACGGGTGAGCAGAAGCGATATTGGAGAAACACAATTCGCATTTGCAATGACACCTCATAATGTTTATTGTGAGACAAAGGCCGCTGGGTACCAACTTGGCAGCTGCTCACTACCAAGCTTAAGCTCTGGATTGGGCAAAGATCAGCGTTTAAAACTCAACCCAGCATCTTTTGGCCCTTCGAAATCATGCCTCTTCTTTCCTCTCCCTTTCTCATTCTAGCAGCTGGTGTCAGCAGTGCTAGTAGGATAAATAAGATATTCACAGCATCCTCTGGCTGGTGAGAGTGCTTATAGACTGACCATCACGTTACCGATGAATGGGAAGTACTATGCGGTAATAGGCCAGAAATCTATTGAGGTCGGAGAACCTCCTTGTCCTCGCAAGGTTACAATCTAAGTCAGCCATTCCAGGGTTCATGCGCTTCTGCTTAGCTATTGTTTATGATAGTGGACCACTGCTCTGCTCTTATGTCAACATAGGACACAGACTATATCTGGACATTAATTTTTAAATGTCTATTACACACTACAAAAACACCATATGCCCACTATATATTAAAAGATGGTTCGCTAAAGTGCGCTCTAATATACTGAGGTTGGTTTTACTGTCCGAGAGCCCCTCGAATCTTTAGGTTCTAATTTGTTAAGTGCGCTGTTCATCGGAAGCTGAAGAATATACGAATGAAACTGTAGTAGCACCATGAAACGTGACTTGAAACTTTGAATGTGACTGATTAGGATACAATTTGGACCCTCAATCAAATGAACTTCTTCCCGGCACTGAAGCAATCATTTTGTTCCAACATGATAAAATCTGACCCATCTGATGATATTAAAGAGTGATGCATGTACACAGTAAAGGAGTAATTTGATAATACCGCATTGTTTTTGAACATGCAACTCTGTGATTACAGTTGGCATGCAAATAGTGATTGTTGAGAACAAATCAAATAGAAATCCAACAGTGCTAGAAGTGAATCGAATTATTGAACAGGTTTCTTCATCAGTAAGGACTCTTCACAGTACACCATAACCACGCATTATTAAATAAAGTTTATAACACAGTCTTCTGAGCCAGCTAACATCTACGTATACATTCAATACGAAAGCATAAATGGGTGCCATTTGTAGTAATGATGGAGCAAGAAAAGTGCTTATACTCTAGTAGGAACGTTCACTACTGAGTGCTGCCACTATTGTATATTATAGTGTTGCAACAAAGTTCATTCATACTTAATCCGAACAGAACTCTCAGGTGCAGAATCCATAAATAGTACCAAACAATACCCACTGCCACATGCCATACTGAGCAGAAGTTGACAGGGAATGATCAAAAGCTGACTCCCTCAGTGACGAAGCGTCCTCTACTATGCGATTTCTGAAGTTATATGTCCACTATGGCCACCCGGATGACGAGTATCACATATTTACTTCAGTTTTATGTTTGAGTGTGCGAAGTTGGTGCAACATATTGAAAACCTACTCAAAAAATATTCAAATTTGTAAATAGTAGCTATTTCATTTGAGGATCAACTTATATAAAACAGTATTTGATTATCTTTTGAATATTCCTGCGTCTCTAGTAATTACTCCGTAAAAAAATATTCCAAGCATTTCGTGAACCCGTTGTGTGCCATGTCTCACGGTTAAATTTTCGCCAGTCTAAGCAGAAGCAATGAAAACCAACAGTTCAATACCTGTACTGTTCTAACTCATTCATAAAACCTTTCATACGCTACCTATGCAGCAGCCATAACAAATGTATTAATTGTGAAATGCATGCATCTGGAGGCAGGATTCAAAACACAAGTAGCTTGCAACGACTTGATTTTGGCAAGCTGGTTCATCTTGTAAGTATACTGAAGCGGCGTGATGGGACAAAGACAGGAACGTACACAAAACTTTGACTGTCTGCTAACTAAATTATATTTGACTATAAATGACTGGTGTTTATCCATTGAAATTTTGTTGATAGTCAGTGCTAGTCCTGTTCTGCATGTTTTCGTATTCATCACATCATGCTGCTTTAATATATCGACAAGTAGCTTGTTTATAACTATATCTTGACTATGCTCACATTTATGCCAGAGATTAGTTCTCACAGAGCATTCTTATAATTAAGAAACAAACAATGCTAAACGAGCAGCTGCATCAAAAAGATTTGAAAGTAAAGCTGAAGTCACAGCTGCACATTAAAAAAAAAAAAAGCTGCAAAAGCATGGGCACACGTCATCCACGTGTATAAATGCCAGAACGCCCAGAGTGATCTACACATGTGTGGTGTTTCCTGCCGTCCTGCCGCCTCTGCTTTCTACTGACAACACACTTCTGACATCTGTCCATAACATAATGGCACGCAGGCACAAGTCTTGGAAGGTTAGTATTTCTTTGTCAACATGACTGCCTAGCTTTTCTTTTTTAAGTACATAACTGATTCCTCAAGAGTTGGCTTTGTTTACTGAACAACCATACATGTACCACCAAAATGTGAGGAAATGCAACCAGGAAAAAGAATCGAGCGTAACTGTCACAACAGAAGTAACGGTTCCCTAGTGTAATGGAAAATCACTGTGTAGCCATTTTCTAAGCATGATGCAGATGCTAAGTTCTCCGGAGCCTGAATGTTGAGCGCAACACAAAAACAAGTTTGGTTGCTTGAACAGATTTGTGTTTTACTTTACACCGATTCTCCTGCGTTCAGTAAGTGATGCTTAAGATTTGCACAAGAGCAGCTTTATTATGTTAAGTAATGCTCAGTATGGGAGATATTATACATTAATTTTGGACTTTAGCAATGGGCACATACAACCTCAGTATCTTTAATGCAGCGTGCTATGGGAGATGCCAAGGACCTAACCCGTACTTCTGTGGCTGCGATTTCTGTAACAGTCATGAAAGAAAACAATTCCGAAAATGATCAGCTCCAAAGTTAGCATTTTGTGATGCACTTAGGCGTCACTGAAGTGGCACTAGAATTCATTGACAATGCACAGTAAATTAATTTGCTGCAAGATTTATATAGAGCCATCATGTGGCACACAACACAATAAAGCAGGGAGAACTTGTTTTCACCGCTGCAGGCTACCTATGAACACTGCAAATGCGAACAGGCCCATTGCAAGGCATGCAAAACTTTCACCACCCACTCATAAATTCATAACCTTCACAAACATAACCATTAAGCTGAGTTCTCGTATTCACAAGCGAGGCCACAGTACGTCCTATATGTATTCACAGGAATTCCTAAGCTATACAAAAATTAGTTGCACAGTTCTAATAAAATACGGAGCACCGTATCTTACACATTTATCACGAGTATACAGGGAGAAAAATGTATATAGTAAATGTGTAGTCTAGAGAGGGCCATTACATAAGGTTTTGACTGACAAATCATTCATTTAGAAGACCTATTTATCAAGACATAAAAAGCAATAACAGAAAAGCATGTCATTTCTTCCATGCCTCCAACAAAATGCCCTTTTTATCTGACTACCCGGCAGCTGTCCATGTTGCCAATGTGGTCAACTTAATTATTTTGTTTATGTTGTTTTCCCCTGTATTATAATACATAATTAGTATTTTTTTTTTTGTTGGTCATAGCTAAATTCATAACACATCATGAAGAGTCTTATTAAATGTACTGGGCTGGAGCAATACAGTGGTACCCAATAAAAAGTATAAGGGAAGATATCAGTGGTTTTCCCATAATGCTAAGTCATTTTGTTTCAACAGATTGTGCAGTACTATTCAAGGGATAGACAAAGAATATTAAGATTACGGCTCACTCTTTAATCAAGTAATAACCCTGTCTGTTGGCTTCATGTGGTTGCTTCAAGGGATAAAATTTTCACAAACAAAAACATGTTCCAGTGAACAAAGAAGAGAAGTCACCCACCAGGGGAATCAAATACTAAAATACCAATACAGAAATCACGAATCCTGTCATCACAAACAATCATAGTTGCGAGTTAAAATTTACCTATCAGCTAGTCAAGGGCACCTACAACAATGATGCATCACACACAGTATTCTGTTGCTAATGCCACAAGACAGGGCTATCCTCTTATTGTAAAACCACAAGCTCCAAGAAAGACCTGCAATAAATATTCCCTTTTATTCCGAGACCCATTTCTGCATAGTATAGCCTTCACAGCAACGGTGCAGCCCACAAGTCAATGACATCTTTTGAAGCATATTTACACTGATTTATATGGCATATTTTGCTTGCACCACAAAGCATTCCTGTTTGCACACATTGCCTGTAGCATTTGCGAGTGTTTGTGTGCACCAGCATTCAATAATACTGGCTGCCAGGCTAATTGTTAATGTATTATTCGCGTCAGTGTTACAGCACATTTGCATGCAGAAGAAAAAAACCCACAAGGGATAGGATATAGTGCAGCATTTTGCCCTGTCACTTCATAGTTTCTTCCTGCAAGCATATGATGCAACACTGCTGTGAAGAATGCACAAACACTGCTATGTAGCGCATCAGTGTTCACTGCTGTGTTATTTCTCATTCCATTATGCGTAAATTTTTGCGCTTGACCTACCACCCTGCTATGATCCGTCGTTATGGCTGCAGTATTCATAAACCAATAAGTTATGTTTCTTGTAATGAAAACAAAACTGAAGTAACTTAATAATACCCCCCCTCCTCCAACAAAGGTACAGGGGTGTAGACAGTATGAGAACTCCATCCAGCTGCTTCACAATGCACCACGAAGGAACACAAGCATACAAAAAGCAGCCTATCAGTGCATAGCAAGCAGAGGAGGAAGTGAATGCAGACAACACCATGAGGGATTTTCCAAACAGGACAAAATACCCAACACTTGGCGTTTCTCCACAAAAATGTACAAAAGCAAGACATAACCAGCTACTGCTAGCGTGGAAGGCTGCAATTATAGAAGCTTCTGATAGGATACAAGCAGCAATTTCAGTCATGCTGACATATCCTCACAGACCACAAATCATTTCGCAGTTAAATACTTGTGCAATGATGATGGGTATGCAAGCTAAACAGGCATGATGTGCTTAATATACGACCAAGACCAAAATAAGTTGACGTTTAGGTAACGGATTTGGGGGCAACCATTTCAATTCAGAAGATCTTTTGGCTTGAAACCTAACAAAGATGGCATTAATCATCTTAAGGTACATGGAGAACTGCAGGTATTGCTAAGGCCTAGGCACTATATAAATGTCTGATGCTTTCTTTAAGTGTACAAGAGAAAACCTTACCTTGTACTACTGCAACGCCTATCTTTCTTACAAGCAAGGGTTCGCCAAATTATGGTTACTGTCTTTCTAAGCTAAAACAATGCGAAAATAAATCCCAAGAATGCAAGTAGATTCATAGCCATACACTTGTGGAAACATGGTTTTTATTAAACACAAATTTTTACATCCATCAAGTAAATATTGGTATATCTAGCTTACAGCAAGCGTGCTCGAGCCTCTTCTGTGAAAGCTGTTTCTTTTTTATTATTATTATTTTCATTCACTAAGTCTTATACAATTTCATAGTCTACAGGCGTGCTGAATGAAGGTGAACACACATTTAATGCAGGCTTCTAATTTCCTCAAAGCAGATAATCCTGCCGTCAGATCACATTCAGTGAATGAAGATGAGGCACAGTTAATGTAACGGGCAACACTGAAGCTGTATAACAACATTTTTTTCACTTCTTTTGTAACAGAGAAGTAGCTTTTGCTAGTAGCAGTGTGCTGAAGCATAACTAGAAGTAACCAGATATACATTTTTACAAGCTCTATGACGTAAATGTACTAACCTTCAGTTAAATTGCAATTACCAATATCAGTTTGAAATGGTAACTGGTCGGATAACACATCAGGTAACTTACCAAATTAACATAGGTTATTTCAATGAACATACAAGCATGTTATAATGGTTTTGCTTAAATGTTCATTCCTAATGAATGATTCCTACTTAGACCAGCAGCCCATTCTACAAAGCTTACAAGCACATAATTATATGGCTCTAATGTGACTTCCTGTTGAGTTCTGATGGACAAGGCACAGTTGATGCAGTAGGTGTACTTCCAGTTGCTACGTTATGAAACCAGACTGTTAAACCACCAGCAAATCCCTAATAAAATTTCAAAAATAGTGGAGCCACAATACAAGAACAGGAATTAACCACGTGCTATTCAATTTTGCAATTAAAAAGCTGTCTGACCTTTCAATACAGAAGACACATTATATGTGAATTTCAGTCATTAGATACTAATATATAGCAGCCATTTGGTACTAAAATACAGAAGTCCCAAATATTACGCACCCTGATTCAAGTGTTACTAATGTAACAATTTGCATCATAGGATCACATTATCCCACAGTACCATTCACTACTGTTTGGTGAGCCCAAACTTCACATTCTCATAGAATAAGCATATCATGCCAGCACTGAGAGCAGTTGCTCAAGAAAATGATGCTGCCCCACAATAAACAAAAGTGGATAACAATACCTAATGATTTCTGAGTGTTGCTTCACACATGTATCCAATTCACTGTATACCATGATAAAGTACTGAAATTACGCAATGAACTCCTGCATTCTTATTATTGTAGATTCCAATAGAGTAATCTAATGTGGCAGACCAAACAAATTAAAAATTGATGAATGTACTCAAGCAAAATAGTAACCTTCAGAGATCGAAAAGTGTTGTTCAGAACTGTCTTGCAAAGAACAGACATCTCCAATGAAGAAATCGGATTTCCTCATCGACGTCTGATATCCTCTCTCTCGTGTACCCACGACATCCAATTGCAGAATTAGAAATGCACAACAGTCTGGCTGTTTCCCTTAAATCACGATTCTGGCAGTTTCTTATGGATAAACTTAATATAGACAACCTTTCAGATGAATGGACAAAGTCAGTGCAGCAAACAAACTACTTTCAGAGCTTGGAAAATGTACTTGTGACTAAAAGCTAGACTTGTATCGAGAGACAACAAAGTAGGAAAGAGCGTTTTTCACCTAAACAAGTAAGAACCAACTAAATAGCGGGTCCTGCTTTCTGTTCTTCTGACAACCTTTCTTGTTCTGTCGTTTCTTCATATCGTTTCAGATTCTTTAATACCATAACAAATTTGAAATAACTAGTTCAGCAACAAGCATTTAAAGTGCACGTAAAAAGTGATCCACCTCACAACACACAATAAATCTGTTTTTATCATACACTGAACACACACTGGGCTTCACCAAGCCCTATTCCAGCATTAGGAATGCCAGGACAAGCTTAAGTATTGTTTTCCTCCTAGAAATCGCAACCTGAACACTCAGTAAAGCATCGCTTCGAGAAAAAAATAAAAAAAATGCATGTTACATGCTTTCCGATCTAATTGGCCATGCCCGACAACGCAACGGTGGAAGTTTGCCAGATTTCCTAGGGGGAAAGAAGGCGGAATTCCCGAGACAGCGCAAGACGAACTAGACGTGAAACCGCAGAGACTGAGATTTTGTTTTTTGCTCTTCTCATGCCCAAGCTTCCTCCACCGCACTTGGGAGACTCGAAGCAGCACCCAACAGGACACTGCTTCCAGCACTCGACTGCGTAATCTCTCCACGGGTTCCGCGCAACGAATGAATGAGGCAAGCGGCGCCGGCAAGTGCTCGGCGTACTTCCGGCTACCCCGTGCGCCCGCAACCGCTGATGATCAAGCCCCGCTCTCGGCTACGAACGAAGCCGCGCTTGTCCTGTCGAAGTGTCGCTCACTCAAAATCAAAACAAAAAAACGCGACACTGGGAACGAACCTGGCTCATGCGCAAGTGAACAGAAATACCCAGCGCCGAAGGTCGGTCGGTCTGCCGGCCGAAGTCCAGGGGGAACCTGGCCACGTCGCGACCACGCCTAGGAGCGTGAACGCGTGCGATTACACGAGCAGCAGCAGCAGCCGCCGATTCCCGCCTCGCTCGGAAACCGCGTACGCCCAACTGCGGCTTGTCGCTTGGTAGCTGCAGCCCGGCATGCACACTCTCCCAAGTCGGTCGGGCCCGCGTCTATCGGCGAGCATGACGTAAACAAGCACGGGGTACACCGGGGAAAGCGCGCAAGGCAATCGGCGAAGACACGGCAGCGCCCGGCGATTGCCGCTCGACTGCGTCACGCGTTCCGTCTCCCCAAGTTCGCAGTTCCTTCTTCACTTCCACAACACGACATTGCAATTATTTCACAGGCACTATCAGCCGCATGTAAAACATGAAGGAAACAGATTACACACGCGCGCGATCGCGAGCCTGGCTCGCAAGGATCCCAGTTGCGAAGGCGAGCCCGAGAAAAAAAAACTGCGCGGCGACGAACGTCCTTTCACGTCGTCCGCTATCGCCCAGGTCGCGACAGCGGCGCACAAGGCTGGGCTTCGTTCTGTGCCCGAGAAGCAAGCAAACAAGAAAACTATTCACAGAAAGTCCCTTGTGCGAAGCGATCGCCGATAACCACGCTGAATTCGTCACCACGCGCTCTCCAGGAACGAGCAGAAGACCGCCCCGGCGCAGACGCCGCGAGCGCTTGGCTTCTTTTTCGAAGTTATGGTGATCGTGCTCCGGACATTGCCGGCTAGGCAAGGCAGTGTTGCACATGTGGTCTAAACGTTGTTACACTGCATCTACACGCGATCAACGACTTTTAGTGCACCGGAGAGTTGTGTGCAGTTGAAAAACTTTCTCGAGTACGCGTTCATTCATAGACAACCACGACCAAGCGAGTCGATCGGGCACGCTCGTGAGCGGTCCCGATGTTGCTAGCGAGAATAACTCGGCTCATCTGTAATGAATTTGGTGGACGACAACGGTCACAACGGAGTGAATTGGCCGAAAAGCGGCATTTAATCGCAAGTTGCCGGCACTCCGCAAACTCGGGAAAAAGGCACTTCTACTCGAGAAATAAACAAATGCACACGATCCGAGCGTTAAAAAAATCAGCACTTTTATTTACGGCACCGTCTGGATTTTACAGCGTGCGAACGGTAGCTGCCTGTCACATGGCACGCCGCAACGCAATTCGAACAGGCAGCAGAACGAACAAAGACTGGGCGTCCGCCATATTGGACTCCGCCGAGGAAAAAGTCGGTTGTCTTACCTGATTGAGATCAGGTTTTACGACAAGAGCGTTCCCATCGGAAGCTGTAACTGTTCAATCCCACGAGATGAACATCCCATGAGACCTATGACACATCTTGGGATATTCCGCACGGATTCGCCGTCATTATTTTTGTCACAAATCTTCGCACTACACAAAACTTATAAACATCCTCCTACCCCTCTGTGGTAAGCTCAAAATGGCCGCCCTGCGCCGCCGCACCGAGCATGCGCAGGGGGGGAGAAGCGCGTGACGTTCGAAAAGAAACCAACGCTTTCCGGTTTCCCGGGACAACAGCTCAGCGTTGCCGGACGCCGCGCGGGAAATTCGTCGTTCCAAAGGACGAAAAGTCTTCTTGATACCCGAATGAATTCCACAAGACGTATAATCATTCTGGTGTTCCGTTTTCTTTACTGTATTTCTCATTCGAAGTATGTGTCTTCAATTTGCAGTAATACTTTACCTCGCGTTGGCAGTGAATGAAAGCGTACTCCACAATTTTGGCAGCCTTCAGGCTACAAAAGTGGTCATTTGTCAGTTTAGCTCTGTGAGGAATTGAACTTACTTTTAGACGTATTGCATAAAATGGAGAAAGAACTAAGAACGGTTTGTGGAATGACCTCATGTGACGATGTGACTGAAGGCAGCGTAACGATTACGGCAATAACAGTGCCGATACGATAACGAAACCGAAATCGCAACCAATCGCGCGCCATTTCATGCACAAGTGGCAGAGGAAGATCGGCTGCAAAACGTCGTGGAATTGTTGCTGTTTATTTTACGAAAGAAAGAGCGGGATGCGTTGGCGGCGCATATAAAAACGAAACCGCAAGAATGCTGAAATAGAGTGGGCGTTGTTGTTTTGTAACTAGTGCGTATACGACGCCATAACCTCCGAGATGGCCAACACACAAGGTGATCTTGGAGGCCAGCACCAGCTTCGCTCAGCTAGCACCACTCCACACTTCCATCAACAGCGTTTGTCAGCAATACCTTCTATTATTATGCGCGCAAACTCCTGCGTCATTCGCAGCGCTCTTAACGCTGTGATTATCCATCCGCATATAAAAATTCATAGTTTCAGGCAGACACAACGGAAAGGAACAGATAGATAGATAGATAGATAGATAGATAGATAGATAGATAGATAGATAGATAGATAGATAGATAGATAGATAGATAGATAGATAGATAGATAGATAGATAGATAGATAGATAGATAGATAGATCGGGGACAATTCAGATTTTCCTATTCACATGCGAAACGCAGATCTCTTTACACAACCGTTCAACCGATATGAATGAAATTAGTTGCACTAGAGAGATAAAGCTGAATTCTGCCGACAGTAGGAAGCGGAGTTTTGATTTGGAGCCTGCTAGGCTTATAAAAAATATCCGGAAGTCTATAGTTTCAGCAAGAAGTTTCAGCAAGTCCGAATCGAAAACAGATATCTTAGTGCTGGTAAATGCATATCTGTTGAAAGCATGTAAAGCGGACAAACTTGATATACATGCGTTAACGGCTTACGTGAAATTCCCAGAACATACAGAAAGGTGCTGCACAACTATACTTCCAAATTATAGTGGTATAATTTATATATTATATCTAGAGTCATATAGGAAAATGTCTACTTTAGATGCTTGAGTGTGCTTAGCTTACAGAATTATGATATCATCTTTAGTGCCAAGTTAGAGTAATCTTTAGGCTTCGATTTAAATTTTGCAACTTCCAACAATTTCTTGCGAACAAAATTTAATGGCCTAAATAAAAAAACCTGCTTTCACTTTTTTTGTTTGCGGCAGGAATTTTACGGACATTCAAGGCGCATCCGTGCCGACGTGCTCTCACGGTATCGACGCACATGCGGTACCTGCGTGTGGAAGTTTCAAAGGTCTCGAGAGAGACGCAGTGCGCTTGGCTGCGGAAGGCGAGTAAGATAATTAAGTGGGCGCATTAGTTGGCTTCGTGGCGCGTCCACGAGGAGGAGTAGGGTAGAAAGGTAAGTGAGCACGAGTCAAAAAGAAGCATGCGCAGCTTGCACTAGTGGCGCAAGGCTGGAGTCGACAGCGGAGCTTGTGATCACCTAGCTTTTACGTGGCTTGCCTAAGTTGTTTGTAGGTTTTGCGAGGTTATGCTAAGTTGTTGGTAGGTTTTGCGAGGTTATGCCAAGTTGTTGGTAGGCTTGACTAAGTCGTTTCTAGGTTTTGCGAGGTTATGCTAGGCTTGGCTAAGTTGTTTCTAGGTTTTGCGAGGTTATGCTAGGCTTTGCTAAGTTGTTGTCTCGGCAGGCTTGACGTTGGAAGTTTTCGAGCAGTCACAGGCCGGGATCGCTTTCTCGGCGACGTCGAGCGTTCAGGCGCCGACTCTCGCGTGCCGTGGACTAAAACTCGGGATCCTCGACTCGGCGTCGCCTCATCTCAGCCGCAGCTTCGGCGCGGTGTTCCGGATCAGTTCGGCGGCAACGCATCGCTTCTCGCGTGGCAGTACGGCGCTCTTCCTGGTAAGCCGCTTCTTCTTCGGGAGTCCGGACTTTCTTCGGTCTTCCGATGGCAGCAGCACGTACGCACGGAGTAGAGGAGGCGAGAGGTGTCGCCGCGCCGGATGTTGCGAGCTTTTACACGCCTGTGTCGTCACAAGCCGCCCTACGCGCGTTGGGTGCGAGGATGTTACGTGGCTCGGTGATATCGCAGGTGGTTGCTAGGCAACGCGAGGCGGAGCACAGCTGGTCTGAGTTTTCTGGTAACGCTCCACGGCGGAAATAACGCTTAAACAGCTCCGCTCTTAAAAACTGGGTGGAAACAGTTAATGTGTAGTCGTATATCCAGTTTCCTTCTCCTTACAAAAGAAAAACCACGCGATAGCCTTCGTGGCCTTAGATGCGCCGAGCATCACTGGAGCCATAACTTTTTGAGGAAGTGGCCCCGGTTGTCGATACGAGCAATGGATGCATCACCAGAACCACCAAGTCGACGAAACACGTTACTTACTACGAACCAAAGTGAAATACGACACTGGGGACAGGAAAGAGCATCCTTCGATCGTTAAGGAACGTTAACTCGGTGTGCTAAACGGGCCAGATAACGTATCCCGTATTGAACCGGGTGCGCGAAATTACCTAAAGAAGAATGAGAGAGAATTATAGAGGGAATTAAATTAAAATATTTGATTAAAAAAAATAAAACATGCAACGCGAGGGGACCTCCGTGCGAAACCGTCTTCGCCGAATTATTGCATCGGCGAATTCTCCTCCGACGTTCTCAACAGCGCGGTCTTGTGAAAAGCATATATAGTCACGTATCGTGAGCAAGTGATACCGCGCAGCTGCCGTTTGAAACGATATTGCCCCCGCGTAGCATTTACGATCGTGCGGAAAATGAGATTTGTTACGTCAGCGTATTACCGTTCTTGTACGTCGCTACCCCTGCGTTCAAAAGGACAACGGCAGAGAATTGAATAGGCTTGAATGACTAAGTTCGGTTTGGTGGGAAGCTTTATTTTTTTTTTTTTCCCCTGTCACGTCAAGGCGTTACTTGGCCCCATGTATAGACTATCAATATTTAAAACGATGTATAGACACCTACAGTCGCGAGTTGAGATGGCAAAGAACTATTTTCGAAGCTGCATGCACCTGAAGAAAAGAATTAGATAACGTAGTGCCGCGGTCACCGGCCATAAATGTTGTTGTCGTCATCCTTGTTGATGCTTAATGCACGAAATACAACTTCAAGGGACACCATATAAACCCTACACCAAATCAGTTTGACGTGTGGAGTGTACTGAGGATGTTAAATATCTATTTCATTCACCTGGCAGGAAGCTATATAGGGTTGATTATTAATGAGCAAAATCGAAGACCGGCCCGCAATTTTTCTTTCCAATTTCGAGCCAGAACCTCATGACCGGTGCCGCTGCGTGACGTCATTGATATCAAAGTATCTTCGCGTATTTTAGCCTATTTGGATCGCGAATTGTTTTCTAAACTTTTAATTGCTAGAACGAGTCTATAGGCTACAGTGGAGTCCTCGCCTAACAACGAACGAGTATAATTATAGAGTACATGCAGAGAAAATCAATGACGTTACGAGAAGCTGGGGCACATGGAGGAGGAATATAATAATCACAACGCGCAGCCAGCCTCGGTAGGCCAACTTTCGGTGAAGCCAGCACATGACCTCTGAGACTCGGCGTATTGGCCGATTAACTTTAGTTTCCCCTCCCCCTCCACGGCAACCTTTTACCGCCTTCCTATTCTCTCTCTCTTTTTGTTCCTCTCCTCTTCAAGCGGGTGGGCGTGGCGCCTCTTTTGTACGACAGCTGCTATTCGGGTCGAGCTCCACCACTGGAAACGCCGGCGCTGCCGTCGGCGTGACATGTATTTACGAGGGAATCCCGTGGACACAGCCTGGGCCGCGTCGGCTGCTTCGGAAGCGCAGCGCCGGACGTACGCGGCGAAGGCGAAGCCCGCAGGACAAGAAGCTGCGTGAAGCTTGCATCGTGAAACTTCGAGCAAACTAGCAGCCATCGGCTACAAGTTGGGTGTCCAGTAAGCAGCTCCGCGTGGAAGGTTTCTGCTACGACGTTAGGGCTGCGATGTTCGCCGTGAGTATAGCAGAAAGCGCGCACTGAGACGCTCGACCGGGCGCGCTGCCCGGCTAATGTCATGAAGCTCTCTGATCTGTGAACTCGTTGCTGCTAGATACTGGCAAGTTCACTGGAATGAAAAGGGAACGGCAAGAAGCGCATTTTAAAAAGGCATGTAATATGCTCATGCTTGCGTTTGCATCAAATAATTAATGTACATTACCAGCTGATTAAGAATAAAAAAAAGCGGCAAACTGCTCGCTGAGAAGAGCGATAAACATACAGTGCGACATAACTTCAGAAATAATGATATTGAAACGTCCAAGAATATAGAAGAAAAGATTGAATCGTCCCGACGGCATATGGAAAGTCGCCGTAGGCGTCGAAGTCCCCGGTTATAACGAAATTATTTTTGAACAGCTATGATAGTGTCCACACAACAATGGTTGCTTGTGTATACGGTGAAATGCTCACATGCTGGTGGCCTAAAGCTCACGGCACGGTGCAAAAACGTGCTCGCAGCGAAAGCGAAACATTGTGCGCGGACATGCATGCAGACGCGCTGTCGGTCGCTGCATGCGTTGAGGCTTCGTTCTGTTATGCTCCATTTCGTTACGCAGACAGACAAGATCATATTTTTCATAGTTTGTTCTCAGCGATTGCCTACCTTTCATGCAAAAGAACGGTTCGCGGAGGACTTCATCGCGGCGACCGCGTGCAGTGGCCGTTTACTGTATACGTTCACTGTATACGCATAAAGAGATAGCGTCTGTAAACCATTCTGCGCTTTCTTTTTGCCCAAGGATATTACTTTAACAGTAAAAAGACTTCTGTCGTTCGGAGAGTATACTTACGGAAGTGTCCAGGAGGGCTCAGGCGTGGTGTTTTTATTGAGCGCCGACATTCAAACCTATGAGGAGCGCGCCGCGTTATCCCTCATACCACGCTATTAAAACGGTTGCGCCCTTTTGGGTGTATATTTGCCACACAACAGTAATCGTAATCTATCTTGCTTGCGCGTCCTTCCTTGAAAACGCTGCGCTCGCTATACTTTCCTGTCGAGAATGTTCCGTCATGCTAATAACGCGCAAGCCGTTCGTGACTGGGGAGTACCGGGCTCGCAGCGTTAAAGAAAGGAAATGCGGCCAAGACAAATGATGATAATCGTTGTGGGACAATATAAGCCCCAAAGGGTGTAATCTTTTGGAGTGTATACACTCTACAAAATGTTTACACCCTTCAGGTTGTATTTTGTCCCTAAACAATAATCGTCATTTGTCTTGCCCGCATTTCTTAATTTTTAGAGTGTATACACTCTAAAAAATTACACACTCTGGGGCTTATCTTGTCCCAGAACGATAATCGTCATTTGTCTTGCCCGCGTTTCCTTTCTTTAACGCTGCGAGCGCGGTATACTTCCCAGTCACGAACGGCCTGCGCGTTATCAGCTTGACACAGCATTCTCGACCGGAAAGTAGCGAGCGCCGAGGTTTCAAGAAAGGAAATGCGGTCAAGACAGATGACGATTATTGTTTGGGGACAAGATACAACCCAAACGGTGTAAACTTTTTTTTAGAGTGCGGGCAAGAGAGGCGCTTCCGACAGATGGTGACTCCGTAAGTCCTCGCCGCCAATAGTCTGCTTCTCCCCATATCTTTGTGGTGTTTATAAACGTTTACATGACTAATAATAATAATCGATGCGCACTTGTTCGGCGGCCCTGCCACGGCTCTGCTCGAAGAGCGGCAGCCCTAAGCTCAGGCGGGCCGATCACGTGTTGGGCAGGTTCGTTTTGGCTTCAGTTGCGTAATGCTTACCTCTTTGCTGGTGAGGGAACCGAGGCGTCTTACGTTCTTGCGTCATTTATGTAGCTCGATTAAAAATCCTTCTAGCAGGCTGAGAGTAGGCGCGCTGTGCTATTCCAGAAGAAATTGCGATGCGGTGCACTCTTAAAAACGTTTACACCCTTTGGGGCTTGCCCCGCAACTGCACTCTTAAACAAGATTGCCCCCTTTTCGACGTATCTTGCCACACAACGATAATCGTCATCTGTCTTCTCCGCATTTCCTTTCTCTAACGCTGCGAGCCCGGCACTTTCAAGTCACGAACTGCATGCGCGTAATAAGCATGCACAACAGAGCATTCTCGACAGGAAAGTATAGCGAGCACAGCGTTTTCAAGGAAGGAAACGCAGGCAAGGCAAATGACGATTATCGTTGTGTGGCCAATATACACCTCAAAGGGCGTAAATTTGTTTAAGAGTGTATAACAGTCTTACACTCTAAAAACAGTTGCACCCTTTGGGGTGTATATTTGTCCCACAACAATAATCGTCATCTGTCTTGCCCGCATTTCCTTTCTTTAACGCTGCGAGCCCGGTACTTCCCAGTCACGAACGGCATGCGCGTTATCAGTGTGACGCAGCATTCTCGACAGGAAAGTAGCGAGCGCCGAGTTTTAAAGAAAGGAAACGCAAGCAAGGCAGATGACGATTATTGTTGTGGGACAAATATACACCCCAAAGGGTGCAAACAGTTTTTAGAGTCTCGCTCACATCGTGCCTGGGTAAACTGTACGAGCGAGTGGTGACGCTGAGACTACAACAGTACATGGAGGACAACGAACTGTATCCCCACAACATGTTTGGATTCAGAGCAAAATTATCCACCCAAGACGTACTGCTTCAAATCAAAGAAGAAGTACTCGGGAACGTCCCCAGGAGCGGGGAGAATATAATAATGGCATTGGATATCAAGGGGGCTTTTGACAATGTAAGCCACGAGGCTATCCTCACGGGCATGAACGACCTGAACTGCGGGAGGAGCGTCTACGGCTACGTCAAAGCCTTCCTTTCAAACAGAACGGCAACGATTGGCCTCGGAGGGCTCCGATCAGAGAAGTTCCTTACTCCAAACAAAGGGACGCCTCAAGGGTCGGTCATCTCCCCCACGCTTTTCAACATAGCAATGATTGGCTTGGCAAAACAATTAAATGACAAAACAATTAAATGAAATCGACGACATACACCATGCCATGTATGCCGACGACATCACCATCTGGGTTAACACAGGCTCGCTCAGACAGAAAGAAGAGAAGTTACAAGAGGCAGCCACCTGCGTAGAGGACTACGTCAGAGCAAGAGGGCTAGCCTGCTCCACTGAGAAGTCCGAGCTCCTGAGAGTTTGGAGAGGAAAGCAAAACTGCACAGTCCCCACCAGCGACGAGTTAAAGCTCAACGTCTACCTCCAGGGGAAGCCGATACCGGAAAAGACGCTCATCAGAATCCTGGGGATGTGGATACAGTCAAACCAACGCTGCACCCACACCCTCGCCCTACTCAAGGCATCCACCCTACAAGTGGCCCGCATGATCACGCGCATCTCACACAGACGCCACGGCATGCGAGAGGAGGACACACTCAAGCTGGTCACAAGCTTGGTCGTCAGCCGATTGGCATACAGCCTCCCATACTACAATCCCATCAAGAGTGAAGTACAACAGGCGGACGCGATTCTACGCAAAGCCTACAAAACCGCACTCCACCTTCCCCACAACACCTCAACCGAAAAGCTCCTAGCCTTAGGACTACACAACACCTTAGACGAATTGAAAGAGGCGCAACTAGTCTCCCAACAACGCAGACTACAGCAGACCCCATCTGGCAGGGAGCTCCTGAAGAAACTAGGCTGCGCCGATCAACTTCAAGAGATACAGAGGACCGAAACAATTCCGGATGAGTATCGCAACACACTAAAAGTAGCACCCATACCCCGGAACATGGATCCCAACCTACACAAAGCACGCAGAGAAGCGAGGGCTGAATACCTACAAAAGACCCTAGCACCCCAAGAAACGACGGTATATGTGGACGCAGCCACATACGCCAGAGCAGCGGGTCAGAGCAACAGCAACGCGGTAGCAACGGTGATCGATTCGAACCTACGCGAGATCACCAGCGCATCACTACAAGGCTGTACGATAGTCGAGGCTGAAGAAGCGGCCGTCGCTCTAGCGGCAGCGGAGGGCTATCGGTCTAAACGGTCTCTAACAATCCTTACAGACTCGCAAACAGCGTGCCGCAACTACCTACGCGGCAGAATAGGGCACGGAGCACTCCGCATACTCCGCTCCGGAGACCACATAACAGAACGACAAACAAAAGAAGAACCAATTAGGCATACGATAGTATGGACGCCGGGACACACGGGAGTGGCAGGGAACCAAGAGGCGGACAGGATAGCTCGAGGGTACACTTATTACCGAGCATCCAACGTAGGCGACCTCGAGGAGACCGAACCTGTACCCCAAGACTATTCGGCAATAATAAATTACTACAAGGGCTGCAGAAAGCGGTATCCACCACCGCACAACTCCCTTAGCAGAGCGCGTGGAGGCAGCTACAAACGGGCTCGTACCCGAACCTACACGTACTCAGCAAAATTTATCCCACACTATACAATGACAAATGCCCCTGGTGCCACGAAACACCCACGCTGTACCACATAACGTGGGCATGCCAGAAGATAGACGTGGTACCCGTTATACCAAACCCGAGTGCGGAGCAATGGGAGGGAGTGCTCTCCAGCGATCGCCAGGTCGACCAAGAAGGTCTGATTCGGCGAGCACAACTGGCAGCAGCATCCAGCGGAGCCCTGGACTAAGGGCAACCGACCGTTGTGCTAAAAGATGGACGATTCCATCTGAAGACCGCAGAAGACCAGCGAATCTAGAGCTGATAGTTTTTCACTCACTCACTCACTAGAGTCTACACTCTAAAAACAGGTGCACCCTTTGGGGTGTATATTTGCCACACAACAATAATCGTCATCTGTCTTGTCCGCATTTCCTTTAAGGCGGCGAGCCCGGTACTTTCCAGCAACGAACGGCATGCGCGTTATCAGCATGACATAGCATTCCCGACAGGAAAGTAACGAGCGCAGCGTTTTCAAGAAAGGAAATGCGGGTAAGGCAGATGACGAATATCGTTGTGTGGCAAATATACACTCCAAAGGGTGTAAACTTTTCTTAGAGGGTACACTCTTAGAAAATGTACACACCCTTTGGGGTGCATACTTGCCACACACACAGAGGGTGTAAAAAGGTTTACACCCTCTGGGTCG